>NC_068911.1:102818503-103121533 GCF_023091745.1 Budorcas taxicolor
TCTTTCACTTTCATCAAGAGGCTCTTTAGTTCTTATTCACTTTCTACCATAAGAGTGGTATGATCTGCATATCTAAGGTTATTGATATTTCTCTCGGCAATCTTGATTCCAGCTTGTGCTTTCTCCAGCCCAGCATTTCTCATGATGTACTCTGCATAGAAGTTAAATAAGCAGGGTGACAATATACAGTCTTGATGTACTCCTTTCCCAATTTGGAACCAGTCTGTTGTTCTATTCCAATTTTAGCTGTTGCTTCCTAACCTGCTTACAGATTTCTCAGAAAGCAGGTCAGGTGATCTGGTATTCCCATCTCTTTAAGAATTTTCCAGAGATTTTTGTGGTCCACACAGTCAAAGGCTTTGGCATAGTCAATAAAGCAGAAGTAGATATTTTTCTGGAACTCTCTTGCTTTCTTGATGATCCAACAGATGTTGGCCATTTGATCTCTGGTTCTTCTGCCTTTTCTAAAACCAGCTTGAACATCTGGAAGTTCACGGTTCATGTATTGCTAAAGCCTGGCTTGGAGAATTTTGAGCATTACTTTACTAGCGTGTGAGATGAGTGCAATTGTGCAGAGGTTGAGCATTCTTTGGCATTGCCTTTCTTTGGGATTGGAATGAAAACTGACCTTTTCCAGTCCACTGCTGAGTTTTCCAAATTTGCTGACATATGAGTGTAGCACTTTCACACCATCATCTTTTAGGATTTGAACTAGCTCAACTGGAATTCCATTACCTCCACTAGCTTTGTTCGTAGTGATGCTTCCTAAGTCCCACTTGACTTCCTATTCCAGGATGTCTGGAAGATCTGGTGAGTGTCTGGTGAGTGATCATACCATCGTGATTATCTGGGTCATGAAGATATTTTTTGTATAGGTCTTCTGTGTTTTCTTTCCACCTCTTCTGAATATCTTCTGCTTCTGTTACCATTTCTGTCCTTTATTGTGCCCATCTTTGCATGAAATGTTCCCTTGGTATCTCTAATTTTCTTGAAGAGATCTCTAGTCTTTCCCATTCTATTGTTTTCCTCTGTTTCTTTGCACTGATCACTGAGGAAGGCTTTCTTATCTCTCCTTGCTATTCTTTGGAACTCTGCATTCAAATGGGTATATCTTTCCTTTTCTCCCTGCTTTTCACATCTCTTCTTTTCACAGCTATTTGTAAGGCCTCCTCAGACAGTCATTTCAGTCATTTTCCTTTTTTGCATTTCTTTTTCTTGCAGATGGTCTTGATCAATGTCTCCTGTACAATGTCACGAAACTCCGTCCATAGTTCTTCAGGCACTCTGTCTATTAGATCTAATCCCTTGAATCTATTTCTCACTTCCACTGTATAATCATAAGAGATTTGATTTAGGTCATACCTGAATGGTCTAGTGGCATTCCCTACTTTATTCAATTTAAGTCTGAATTTCGCAATGAGTTCATGATCTGAGCCACAGTCAGTTCCCGGTCTCGTTTTGCTGACTGTATAGAGCTTCTCCATCTTTAGCTGCAAAGAATATAATCAATCTGATTTTGGTGTTGACCATCTGGTGATGTCCATGTGTAGAGTCTTCTCTTGTGTTATTGGGAGAGTATTTGCTATGACCAGTGCATTCTCTTGGCAAAACTCTATTAGCCTTTGTCCTGCTTCATTCTGTACCCCAAGGCCAAATTTGCCTGGTACTCCAGGTATTTCTTGACTTCCTACTTTTGCATTCAAGTCCCCAATAATGAAAAGGATGTCTGTTTTGGGTGTTATTTTTAGAAGGTCTTGTAGGTCTTCATAGAACCATTCAACTTCAGCTTCTTCAACATTAGTGGTCGGGACTTAGACTTGGATTTCTGTGCTATTGAATGGCTTGCCTGGAAATGAACAGAGATCATTCTGTTCTTTTTGAGATTGCATCCAAGTACTGCATTTCAGACTCTCTTGTTGACTATGATGGCTACTCCACTTCTTCTAAGGGATTCTTGCCCACAGTAGTAGATATAATGGTCATCTAAGTTAAATTCACCCATTCCAGACCATTTTAGTTTGCTGATTCCTAAAATGTTGATATTCACTCTTGCCATCCCCTGTCTGACCTCTTCCAATTTGCCTTGATTCATGGACGTAACATTCCAGGTTCCTATGCAATATTGTTCTTTATAGCATTGGACTTTGCTTCCATCATCAGTCACATCCACAACTGGGTGTTGTTTTTGCTTTGGCTCCGTCTCTTCGTTTTTTCTGGAGTTATTTCTCCCCTGATCTCCAGTAGCATATTGGGCACCTACCAACCTGGGGAGTTAATCTTTCAGTGTCCTATCTTTTTGCCTTTTCATACTGTTCATGGGGTTCTTAAGGCAAGAATACTGAAGTGGTTTGCCATATCCTTCTCCAGTGGACCACATTTTGTCAGACCTCTCCACCATGACCCGTCTATCTTGTTGTTCTTTTCCTTAATTTTCTGTAAATCACATTAAGGCAGGCACTTTATCTGCCCTGTTCAGCAGTATGTTCCCAGTGCTCAGAGCACAGATGCTGTACCTAAAAAGCATGTGATAGATACGTGTTAAATCAGTGATTAAAGATGAATGCATTCAAAAGATATGTACACCCTAATGTTGATAGAACACTATTCACAGTAGCCAAGGCATGAAAACAACCTAAATTTCCATCAACAGATGAAATGGGTAAAGAAGATATGGTGTATATATATAATATGTGTGTATATATATATGTGTATATATATATACACACACACATACATACACAATGGGATATTACTCAGCCATAAAAAAGAATGAAATAATACCATTTTCAGCAACATGGATGGATCTAGAGATTGTCATACTAAGTGAAGTAAGTCAGAAAAAAAACAAATACCATATCAGTTACAAGTGGAATCTAAAATATGGCACAGATGAACTATTTTACAAAATATACAGACTCACAGACATAGAAAACAATGTTATGGTTACCAAAGTGGAAGGTTGGGAGGGGTTAACAGATACACACTACTATATATAAAAGAGATAAATAACAAGGTCCTACTGTATAGTACAGGGAACTGTATTTGATACATTGTAATAAACCTATGGGGCTTCCCAGGCAGCTCAACAGTAAAAGAATCCACCTGTAGTGGAGGAGATGCAGGAGACACAGATTGAATCCCTTGATTGGGAAGATCCTCTGGGGGAGTGCATGGCAACCCACTCCAGTATGCTTGCCTGGAGAATCCCATGGACAGAGGAGCCTGGAAGCCTACAGTCCATAGAGTTGCAAAGAGTAGACATGACTGAAGCAACTGAGCATGCACACATGCATGCAGTAAATCTATAATGGAAAGGAATCTGAAAAATTATATATTACATATATTCAGTTCAGTTCAGTTCAGTTGCTCAGTCATGTCCGACTCTTTGTGACCCCATGAATCGCAGCACGCCAGGCCTCCTTGTCCATCACCATCTCCCGGAGTTCACTCAGATTCACGTCCATCGAGTCCATGATGCCATCCAGCCATCTCATCCTCGGTCGTCCCCTTCTCCTCCTGCCCTCAATCCCTCCCAGGACCACAGTCTTTATATATTATATAAAACTGAATCACTTTCTAATACTTGAAACCACACAGTATTGTAAATCAACTGTAATTCAATTTAACAAAAAAAGAGAACACATGAATTTGTGACCAAAGTTCCTGACCCTCTCCCCACTTCTCCCTTGGACTGCACAATGTTTGTTACAGATGTTCCTGTGCGTGGACCACGTCACTCCGGATCACTTTCTACCTCAAAGCCTCCTTTGTCTCCTTAAAGCACAACTCCAACCTTGCAAGTGAAGAGTCAATGGGGCTAAATAAAATGTGTCAGTTAGAACTGATAAACCCTGGACTAGAACAGCAAAACTGGTTTTCTTATTTCATCCACAGGTGTTTCTTCAAATAATAAAAAACACCCCCGATTGGGACTGCAGTAGGATAGAGTATCTTGAACTGATAATGGCACAGTGTACATTGAATGGAATTTGAACCCCATAAGCTCACAGTTTAAATGCCCTTCACTTCCTTTGTATTACTCATGGGTGTAGACAAATCATCTCCTCCTCCTCTTCTCCCCACCCCCACACCCCACCACGTGCAGTTTAGGACCCATCCCCACATGCAGCGACAGAGAAGCAAAGCTATCACCATGATGGATATATAGATGTAGTGTAGCATCGCTTGCATGCTATCATGTCTGACTCTTTGTGACCCCATGGACTGTAGCCCACATCGCTGACCATGGGATTATCCCAGCAAGAATACTGGAATGGATTGCCATTTCCTAGTCGAGGGGATCTTCCCACCCCAGGAATCGAACCTGTTTCTCTTGCATCTCCTGTATTCACAGGCAGATTTTACCACTGCACCACCTGGGAAGCCCATGTAGAAGATGATTATCCCATAATTATGGCAAAAGTCTGACTGTCTCCAATCCCAGGGGAACGCTAGTAATGGTCATGGCCCCACAGCATCCAGCCTACTGTGAAGGTAGAACACTGCTTTGTGAGACTTTCCTTAGCTTCATCCACTTGGTAAACAGACCTGCAAAGAAAGCCCCATGTAAATGTTGATACTGACTCATTGGATGTATAGAGTCAAGTACAATAGACCTGATCCAAAACTGAGAGAATATCTGAGTCTAATACATTAAGCAGGTAATTCCAACTCCATGTGAGATATTTAAAGGCTAAGCTCTTTCTTTATTGAATTATCAATTATCTAAATGAGCACCATTTTTAAGAAATAAATACTAAATGAACGTGAAATAACAACAATAATAATTGATGGTGACAGACATACTTATAGCACGTAATAGTGCCAGAATAATATATAAATAGCTTAGAAAGATGGTAATGATAACCTGTATGCGAGACACCAAAAGAGACACAGATGGATAGAACAGTCTTTTGGACTTTGTTGGAGAGGGAGAGGGTGGGATGATTTGGGAGAATGGCATTGAAACATGTATAATATCATATATGAAATGAATCGCCAGTCCAGGTTTGATGCAGGATACAGGATGCTTGGGACTGGTGCACTGGGATGACCCAAAGGGATGGTACGGGGAGGGAGAAGGGTGGGGGGTTCAGGATGGGGAACACATGTACACCCGTGGTGGATTCATATTGATGTAGGGTAAAACCAATACAATATTGTAAAGTAATTAGCCTCCAATTAAAATAAATAAATTTATATTTTAAAAAATAAATTAATAAATAGTATAGGAGTTCCTAAGCAACTCTGAGGTTACTTGAGAGAATTCAGTGATGCAGTAAAGACTTGTAAATTGAAATGCTTGAATTCCTGACTTTAAAAACAAAAAATCAATCCTAAACCAAGTCCCATTGAATTAAATGTAAATTAGACTAAGCTTATGATAACAAAAATGTACAAGCCTTGTGAGAATTCTGAAAGTGAAACTTAAAATGATCTTCTCTGCCTGAATCAGAGGTTAACATCAGCAGTGATTAAGTCTTGTTGCTAGAGCATACCCTTGCGATGAAGGGATGAAAATGGCACCTTACTTCTGTGTTCTTCCTCCTCAAAGCCTACTTTAATCATAAGAAAGACATCAGACAAACTCAAACTGAAAGGCCTAGCCAGTGTTCCTTGAAATGTTCAAGGTCACCAAAGCAAGGAACAACTGAGAAATGGTCACAGCCAAAACAAGCTTAACAGTTCATGGTGACCAAATATAATGTGGGATACTAGATGGGATCTTGGAACATATAAAGAACATTAAGGAAAAATGAAGGAAATCTGAATAAAGCATGGACTTTAGTTAATAATAAGGTGTAAGTATTGGATTTGGGGGCTTCTCAGGTCACACTAGTGGTAAAGAACCCCCTGCCAATGCAGGAGACATAAGAGACACAGGTTTGATCCCTGGGTCAGAAGATCCCCTGGAGGAGAGCAAGGCAGCCCACTCCAGCCTTCTTGCCTGGAAAATCCCATGGACTGAAGAGTCTGGTGGGCTACCATCCATAGGGTCACAAAGAGTCAGACACAACTGAAGTGAGTGAGCATGCATGCATGTGTTGGATCTTCAGTTGTAACGAGTGTAAGATATATAAGATGTTAATAATATAGGAAACTAGGTACAGGATATATTATAACTCTTTACCACACAATTGTCCAGTAAACTAAAACTATTCTAATATAAAATGTTTTCCTGAAAAATACATAAGATCCATTTTTAAAAGATCTTCTGATATAGTATTTGTAGAGAAAGATGCTTTTTCATTTATAAATTATTTCCATAATTTGTGACAGTTCTCACATCTGCTACTATAAAATTCACTGCAGCTTCTCTGCCTCTTAGGAAAAAAATGCATTTAATTATCAGTGAAATTCAACTCCAGCTTGTTATGATGAATGATTTGAACCTGTCAGCTTTTCTTTCCTCCCTAAAAACAAAAGAAATGAAATGAAATACAGTCTTCCTCCTTTACTTCCTTCCTTCCACCTGCTTTATTTAATTGATGAAGGTTTGAGCTTTTATTAATCTTTTTGAGCTCCTCTGTAAGATGCAGAAAAAGCTAATATGATATCATTGTATCTAGCTAATGTGTGTGCTTTGTGAAATTGATACACCCTGCCAAGACATAAATTACTTAAGCTTTGATAAATGTGTTGAAATCAGGGAATGTTCAAACAGATAAAGCACAGCAATTCCTCTTTTTCTCCCTTTTTTAAACTCCATTTCGTGCAGGCAGTTAAATGTTTTTGCATTATTATTGTAATATGATGGGACAAAAGACAGCAGTGATATCGATAGTAGCATAGAGAACCCCAGCAAATACAAAAGCAATGGGGGATACAGCCTTGTATTTTGCAGAGAACATCTAACAACCTTGCTTTGGACAGACTGGTTGCCAACAGGTTCAGATCCACTTCAGTCCTCTCCCAGCATGTTGTGTCACTGAAATTGTCTACAGAGGAATGAGCGTCGTGCCAGACACTTTGCACTTTCAGATCCTTTGCTGACTCATTTGGTAGGCTGAAATCAAAGATCCACAAACACATTTTATTAGCAAAGAATGCTCACCTGACCCTGTGATCTGCATATGACTCAGATGTCAGTGAGACTGGAAACACGAAGAAGATTTGGATTGATGCTCTAGGGTTGATTTCTACTCATTAATTTATCCTATGGCACTGAACAAGTTGCTTGATTGATCACTAATCAGTTCCTTGGAGACCTGAGAATCCATATCATCTTTTGAAGACAGTTTTTGAATAGGAGGCATGGAACTATCCATTGGATAATGTAAGGCCCATCAGTTTCTGAGTGCCTTTTGCCAGAGGTTGGGCTCAGTAATTTCCATCCATTTTTTAAATCTAGTCCTTACAATCAACCAACAAAGGAGGTATAGGTGAAAAAATTGGGGCTCATGTCAAGGGACAATGAGGTCATCAGGCAGCAAATCCTATGCTTTTTCCACCATGCTGCTTCCATATTGGGAGTATATTGGATGAGTGTGGACAGGATTGTGGCTCATTCAAACCCCAGTCATCCCTGAGTAGGTCTTATGAGGTTAAGTGTGAGCCTTGGGGACTTCGGCCACACGTCTATGTAGACCTGTTTAGGAGAGGATGTCTTCTCGGTAGTGATGCACTCATTTCAGCAGCATTCTAGGGAAAAGACTAAACAAGTTATACCACAGGGAGAGGAAGTTGGGAGAAGAGGTACAGCTAGCAGCTTTTTAAGACAACTAGGAATATATTTGTTTTTTTAATTATACTCTTCTACCTATATACATCATCATCCAATAGCTTTTTGGAATTTGAGTTTAGATTTGGGAATCAGTACTTGTAAGAACTGTCCATACATTTTAGAGTAATAAATAAGTTAAAGAAGTGAACTGAAGTCGCTCAGTCGTGTCCGACTCTTTGCAACTCCATGGACTGTAGCCTACCAGGTTTCTCCATGCATGGGACTTTCCAGGCAAGAATATTGGAGTAGGTTGCCATTACCCAGCTTTTCTCAATTTGTTTAATGTTGTCAAAGCAAAGTCTAGAGTAAAGCAAAAAAAGTAAAAGATTCATACATCTACTTTTTATCTAAGGAATCCTCAATGACAGCTGTCACTGAAACAATTATAGATCTGTGCTTAAGAGTTAAATTGCATTATTTTTACATAGGCAAACCTTAAAATCAAAGGCAACTTGAGCAGATTTGAACCTAAAGAGTATTGGGTTATAATATACTTTTTAAGAATCAAATTTCATTTTCAATTCTCATCTGCAGAATCTTTCCTGAAGAATAGAAGAGTGTTTCTAAAAGCAAATAATTACATCTAATTTATCTGTTTAGTAGGAGAAGGCAATGGCACCCCACTCCGGTACTCTTGCCTGGAAAATCCCATGGACAGAAGAGCCTGGTAGGCTGCAGTCTATGGGGTCGCTAAGAGTCAGACACGACTGAGTGACTTCACTTTCACTTTTCATTTTCATGCATTGGGGAAGGAAATGGTAACCCACTCCATTGTTCTTGCCTGGAGAACCCCAGGGACGGGGGAGCCTGGTGGGCTGCCGTCTATGGGGTCGGACATGACTGAAGCGACTTAGCAGCAGTAGCAGAATCTGTTTAGTAAGTTTTGTATTCTTTTTTTTCACTTTCTCAAGATGAGTTACCTATATTTGGGTCAAACTGTTACAACATCAGTTACTACAATGAAAATCTGTAGTATTTTTGAAAATTAATAAGCGACTTTTTGAGTAAATATTATTGAGTCATCTCAGAACCATCACATCAGAAGTCCTAGAGATAAGAGAAGGATCTCCTAATGTCCATCTCACAATAGAACTCATCATGTATTTTAAAATGCACCAATATCAGTTAGCCTGAGACTCTATGTGATTGAAAACTTGTCACTGTACAATAAGTTTAACGTTGATAGGTTTTCAATAACAGAAAAAGGAGAAAATCAGAGAAAGCATCAAGAAAAATGACCCAAGCAGAAAAAACTCAGAAAAACGTGCAATGTGAAACAAGCATTTTAAGATAAAAAGAGCATATTGGTGCTGGTAGTACAGAGTGTTGTCATACTTGCGCAAAAAAAAAAAAAAAGTTTTTTTGAATGGAAAATGGATCTTTATTCTACTAACACAGTATTAATTGGGAGCACTGCCCAGAGGTAAAGAATCCACCTGCCCGTGCAGGAGACCGAAGAGACAGGGGTTTGATTCCTGGGTCAGGAAGATCCCCTGGAGTAGGAAATGGCAACCTGCTCCAGTATTCTTGCCTGGGAAATCCCATGGACAGAGGAGCCTGCCAGGCTACAGTCCTTAGGAGCAGAAAGAGTCGGATATGACTGAGTGACTGTCACTGTCACTAGTGTGTATATGTTAATCCAGGGGGTCCCAAAAGAGTTGGACACGACCAAGCACTTGAGCACAAGCATATTGTGTATGAGTAAGAATTGAGGTGCTTTTTTGGTTGTTGTTTTGTTTTTAAGCAAGCTAAAAGGGATTTATCTTGTGAAATATAGGAAGAAAGACAGGAGTAAAGGAAGAGGTTAGGAAATTGGACAAATTGGGGAATAGAGATCAGGAAATTAAGTTCTTTAGTACTGGCCATTCTCAGGATTGGTAGGAGTGGTTGTCAACATTGACCAAGCAAGGCACATGTCATGAAATATTGGAAAAAGGTGAAAAATAATAATAGCAAGAATCATAATCACAGAGAAGAGAAACTGGACCTTGATCAGCAAGGGGTTTCTTATCTGTCCATGTGTCCTTGACTGTCTCCTTGGAGAGAGGACAGGACAAGTCAGTTGGACCAGGTTACATTAGCTCTTAGCAACCGCAAGTCCTACCTTTAGCCAGGACTGACTTCCATGGGCTGTCTGACCAGTTGATCTCAATGAGGCTCTGTGCACATTGTAATGAAGAGTGTTCAAAGTCAGAAAACTAGTGACAGTATCAGAAATACCCAGAATATTTTGAGCCAGAAATCCTGAGTAATGATCCCTCTTTTTCTGGTGACTATGCCAGTCCTTCAACACCAGGAGAGAAAGAAGTATCAACTCAGGATGTGCAAGACCCTAGGAACAGAGAGTATGAATTCAGGTTTTCAAAACAATAAGAATGTGCAGAATATCAGTTTGCCCTTCTGCCAAGCCTCAGTAATTTAAGTAGAGAAGAAAATTTTCAAAAATACTAGACATGAGTGGGAAAAGCCTTTGGGAATTAATCAACGGGATCAATATATATCATGTGCCCCCTCCCCACCAAAGCAGAAAACAGAAAAATCCACACACACACATTTAAGTCCTTGCATTCCTCCTCTAAAGTGTTCAGGGACAAGTTATAGGTGAAAACAGTTCTCATGAAACTCTATTAGGACTTAAACTTTGATGAATGTATAAAATACAACCTCATATTATTAAACTCTACCATAGAGTCAAGTGTAATATTTACAGTCCAAGCTATGCCAGTTTTTTTCTCAAAACTGAATTGAAAGCAATAATTCTTGTAATAATCTGAGACTGGTTTTACCAGGTACTTCACCAGGTTTGAAAGGGTTGGGGAAACAGTACATAAAAACAGCCCCACTTCCTTCTCATCCTTTCCATCACGCTGACAGTTTTCCAGAGAATGATTACCAGAGTGGTTTGTGCCATTAGAGATAAGAGGCTATCTATGTTTCCACGAGAAACCTCTATTTTCCAGACTTTATAATTCATCTATAAATATCCACTCCAAGGAGCAGTTTCATATATTATGAATCTGTCTCTCAAAATTCATATTGACTTAACTAAATGATTTTTAGAAATCATGAAGACTTTTACACTGCAAAGAGAGTTAGAAGAAAATCAAATGCAAATAAAGTGCTGTGTTTCAGGGAGAATGATTTGAATCAAATACTGTGGAATCCATAAAACGCGGCACGATTCTTTCTTAGCAATCCTATCTTTCAGGGTACTATTCAGTTGTAATAAAATGTATTTATCAACAATTAATTAATTCAAAATATACATTTCCAATTTATTTCTGCTTCTGTAAAGGCAGATAATTTGAGATTATATTTTTTCAACTAAATCTTTTCTAGAACTTCATATTATTATTCATACTACTTTTAATTGCAGAACTTAGAATTGAATTATATCAAGTTATGAAATTATACGATATAAGCTTTTGAATATAACAATATGCTTGCTATCTACAAATATATTTTCAGAGTCTTATCAATACCTTATATTCAGATGGCTTCTAGCTCCATGGTAGAAATCTTAGCTTACTGAAGTTATTTTCTACCTAAAAAAAAAAGACCTTACAAATTGAATGTTTTTATCAAATAAGAGACCAAAAAATACTATATCCCCCAGTCTGGGAAGATAGAATTGTAAAGATTAGGAGACAGAGACTAAAGCCACATCAACCCATGAAAATGAAATGCAGTCATCCCTTGGTATCCATGGGGGATTGGTTTCAAGATCCCCTTGGATACCAAAATCCAGGGATGTTTAAATTCCTTATATGAGATAGTTTAGTATATGCATATAACCTATGCACATACTTCTGTATATTTTAAACCATCTCTAGATTATTTATAATGCCTAATACAATGTAAATAGTTGCCAGAATGTGACAAATTCACGTTTTGCTTTTTGGAAATTTCTGTGTTTGAGTTGGGGGCAGTTGGGATATTTTGTTCAGTTTTAATTTCAATTCAGTGTCGGTTAAATCCAGTGGATTCAGAACCTGCGTATACAAAGAACCAACTGTCCTCTCTGCCTAATCTCATCACTTCCATGTTTGTAGTCACAGATTTGTACTGCTTGAATGACATGGTCATCTTGTTACACTGCAGAGCCCCACTGTGTATGTGAAATGGTATTTAGCAGGAAGAGAAATAATACTACAGGAATTACCCCAGTGCTTTGGCTTTGGTATATGTGGACTCACAGCCCAACCTAAAGTATACTTTTCTTTCTTCCTTTTGAACAGCTGTTTTGTGACAGTGAGAAGGTGGTGCACGCCACGGAGGGACTGGATTGGGACGACAAAGATGCCGCAGGGACCCTGGTGGGTAACGTGGTGCACTCACGGATCATCAACCCTCTGCGCCTGTTTGTTAAACAGGCTCCAGTCCCCAAGCCTGGACACTTGGCCTATGCAGACAGCATGGAGAACTTTTGGGATTGGCTGGCCAACATCACGGAGGTTCAGGAACCATTGGCAAGAACTAAAAGGAGGCCAATAGTGAAAACAGGAAAATTTAAGAAAATGTTTGGATGGGGTGACTTCCATTCCAACATTAAAACTGTGAAACTCAACCTCCTCATCACGGGGAAAATCGTTGACCATGGTAATGGAACCTTCAGTGTTTATTTCCGACATAATTCCACCGGCCTGGGTAACGTTTCAGTGAGTTTGGTACCCCCCTCCAAAGTGGTGGAGTTTGAAGTTTCCCCACAGTCTACCTTGGAGACCAAGGAATCCAAGTCTTTCAACTGTCGCATTGAGTATGAAAAAACAGATCGTGCCAAGAAGACCGCCCTGTGCAATTTTGACCCATCCAAGATCTGCTACCAGGAGCAGACTCAGAGCCATGTATCCTGGTTGTGTTCCAAGCCCTTCAAGGTCATTTGCATCTACATTGCCTTTTACAGTGTTGATTATAAACTTGTGCAAAAGGTCTGTCCTGACTACAATTACCATAGTGAGACTCCCTACTTATCTTCTGGCTGAATCTTCCCATGGACAATAAAAAAGAAGGGTAAATATATACTCAGTTATTAATAGAACCACCAAGAACCAAGCTCAGCTCTCCATGGCAAAGGATCCCTTTTGTTTCTGGCAGTGAACCTTCATTCCCTATAAGGTTTTCAAACTTAAAAAAGAAAAACAAACATCTTAAAAGTTGAAATGTGTTTGTTATGGTCTTAAATACCTTAATCTAAACAGTCAAACTGTATATGAAACAATCACTCTCTCATAAGATCTCTTTCTCCTAAGGCTGACTCCTCCAGCTATTCTTATTTCTCTAAGAGTCGAAGGTAGCAACATGGAACAGGAAAGAACCAAATACTGCATGTGATAAACATTGCTCTTGAAATGAGCCTACCTTTGAAGTATGTTTTGGAAAGTTACCTTAAAAATAGCAGATCCAGTACAGTAACTGAAAAGATTGTATTTGATAAATGAATCACATTTCTGACATTGAATTCTTTTTTATTGCTGTCTTTTTTCCCATGTCTGTGCTGTTAGTGATATGAGAGATGAAGGGGTAAAATTTGCTTCAAAACTCATGTGTGAAGTTACAGTGCCCCAGTGGAATGAAACACATTATTATCTGAGCTAGAGTTGAGTGGAGTGGGATTTAAACACTTACCCTTGAGTTGGTCACCATCCTTAGGATTCTCATCTGAGTAGTAATATTAGTATATTAAAAAAGCAAATCTGGATGTATAAGTCAGTTCAACAATGATGATGATCAGGATGTTTTTAGATTGTTTTGCCAGATTCAATGATGTGAGGTTGTCAAAAATATCACAACTCTGTTTTCCCCCTGTAACCTAATTCTATTCATTTGGTGGTATGATTTTTATATACCTGTGTAGAACAACTTTGAAATTGAGAGAAAGCAATTGCTTCCTAGGCTAGCTAGAATTGGAGAAAGATTGGAATTGGAAGGAGGAAATTCCAGGATGATGTATTCATTATTTCTAGCCTGTGAGATTAAGATTAAGTTCTCCTTGCATTTAGCTATTTAAATGAAGAAACAAATTGTGGAAATAAGGAGTTTATTTAAACAATGATAATTATTATCATGCTAATAACCAAGACACATGGCTCCCTAGGCTTTTGGGATAACTTCCTAATGAATGTTGCCTCATAACCACCTCCTTTTCATCTTCTCTGAGGGGGTCAAATGTCATCTGTGTCATAGAACTGGATGATCTTTGAATTAGCATGGAGAGAGAATCTGGCTGACCAGTAAAAAAAAGTGTTTCTAGAATGTGGAAGATTCATGGAATGGTTACCCCTTTACGATAGCTGTCAACTTTTTTCCCCCTTCTTATCTGTAAAATATCAAAGTAAAACACTGAATTGACAACCGAAGGAAGAACAAAATGCTCTTACTATAAAATGCTCTTACCACGTTGTTCAAAAAGCCAACAGCTCTCGTCTCTATTTTGCATCTCTAGTCCTTTCCTTTTCCTGGTGATACCTGCACAGTGTTTGTTTTTTGTCTTTTGTAAAAATTGTACTAGGCTTAGTGTGTGGTAATACAGGCTTGAAATTTTTGCTCTGAGTTCATCGGGTGCTTTTGTAATTTTGTGATTGGTGTGAAATACTTTGAGACATCATTTTATTTTAACCTAGGAACAAGATTAAACTATTTACTGTAAAATATGTGGGAACCATATGTGTATATACACTTAGACTTTCTGTGTACAGAGAAAGTATGTGTACACATTTCTATGTAAATAAAAAGAATTTCCTAAATCTGTCACATGACTAACTTTTTGTTTTTTTAAAGATTGTTCTTGTTTCTTTTCTTCACAATGGTTTAGTGTGTGTGACTCGTGTGTGTATGCGTTATCAACTGAGCATTCAGATCTTCCATATGTTCACATTAAACAGAGCAATTAGGCCATGGAGATTATAAAGCAGAGTAAAATAATAATCCATACAAACCACTTGGCACATAGCTTGGTGTCTAGTAAGAATTCTGTGAGCTTCCATTAAGATTTATTATTACAAATGAAAGGTGATTTTAAATTGTCTAATGTTCAAAACTTGAGTGGTATAAACACTATATCTATATAAAGAAAAAACTAAATCAGTTTGCACAATTCTTAGATTTTAGCAGGATTTGTGGGATTAAAAAATAAAGAAAGAAAGTTCCTCAGGCATGTTTTTCAATTGGCATAGAACATATGCCACATATATTTTTTAGACATAATTTCATTTCAAAGCCTCCATAATTGTCAGTAATGGTGCTTGGCACAATATAAATCAGATCCCATTTAAACCTGCAAATGCACATGTTCCTACAAAACCACTTTTGCCTTAGAGTGCTGCAGTTGAGGAACAGGACATTCATGTAAGCTGACTTTATGCCCAATCACAAATTGTTCAGAATGTAAAGAAACAGACCCTTTTAAAAATGCAATTTAAGCTAATAGAATGAACACCTGAAAATAATATAATGTTGTGTGTCAATTATGCCTCCATAAAAAATTAATTTAAAAAAATTTTTTAAAACACTAGCAGAAATTTAATCTTCAGGGAGATGTTAGGCATCTTCTCAGGATCTCTCTATTTATGAGAAAGCAAACTAGTTTTAAGACCCTTTCACCCCTCTGCAGAAACAATCTTATTACTCATCACCACACAGAATCAGGAAAGAGGCTGTATTTCCATGACTATGAACAAGGTGATCATATCAGCCATAGCTGCTGTAAAATCTGGGGAAGGGAAATAAAAAAATGAAAAAGACAAAACTTTTGGACACCATGTAGCACAGCAGTAATCAGTGAAAAGAAAACAATTTTCCTTCTTCCTTCTACTTGGTACTTGAAATTTCAACACATTCTCCTGGTCTAAAATACCCCAGCAGTAATGAGTGTGGTTCTCCAATATGTCTATTCATAAGAGAACCTGATTCATAGCATATTATATCCTATAATCTATATTGTCCAACACTGTTATTCTGCAACACCTTTCTTCTTTATTTGAAGAACTTTACATGACCCAGATGCTACATGCTACATTTTAGGTACAACTGCTACATCTTAAACATTCCACAACTGGCTAATCCTATCTCCATTAGAGACATGGTTCTGCTGGGTGGGAGCTGCCAGTATGGCTCAGGGATTCCACACTTAAATATTCAAAGTGCAGTTGTCACATTAGCAGTATTACCTGTAAGCCTGTTAGAAATACAGAGTCTCAGGTCCTGACTCGGACACTGAATTGGAGTTTTCATTTTAATAAGATCACCACGTGACTTGTATTTACATTAAAGACTGAGAGGTACTTCCTTAGAAACTCTGATTTAGTAAATGGAGTTAGTAAATTAGGAATTAAAAATCTACTTCTTAAGAACTTTTGGTTACAGTGGTTCAAATGGGGCTTCCGACAATACTTTTGAAAATGGCTGAAGGAATAGACCCCTTGAAAAATGAAAATTAAATGAGTAGATTAATAACAAAATAAAGAAAAGTAAACCAATATTAATGTAGAGAAGAATAGTATTTCAAAGAGAGTGCAGGCTACACTATCTTCTGGTTCAGACATCTCATTTGACAGATAAGCAAAACCAGGGCCTCATCAGAGTCAAGGACATGCCCACTTAGTAAGTGACAAAGCCAACTGAAATGCAAGTCTCCTGCCTCCTTGTTCCAGGTCTTGTGTTACAGTAGAAAGGTAAGTTGAAGCAGATATTCAAAACAAAACAAAAAATAATTGCAGTGAGTTTATAAGACGACATGACCCGGAAGCCAAAACTAAAGGCTGGAAAAGGCTGGAAACACTCTGCAAAATCCTCAGGATTGTGATACACCTATGAAAACAAATTTTTTAAAGCTTAAACTACACAAAAATAAAGTCAGAATAAAGCCATTTTGTCCAAAGGTGAGCATCCTAGGATGTATTAGACGTATGACTGGCTAAGAATTAACAGCAGTAGAGTGCAGGAATTGACAGAATTTTCAACAGATTTTAACACCTGAGAATATATTTTCATAGAAATAGGTAAATGGGGTGGAGTGCCTTCATAGCCTAAAGGTCCAACTTTACTTAATAAAGAATCTTAAATTAATTCATTGCCTATAAAATAGAGGGTGGCATCATGCATTTTTACTTGCAGTTAAAATTATAGTTGCTGCTGCTGCTGCTGCTGCTAAGTCACTTCAGTCGTGTCCGACTCTGTGCGACCCCATAGACAGCAGCCCACCAGGCTCCTCTGTCCCTGGGATTCTCCAGGCAAGAACACTGGAGTGGGTTGCCATGTCCTACTCCAATGCATGAAAGTGAAGAGTGAAAGTGAAGTCACTCAGTCGTGTTTGACTCTTCGTGACCCCATGGACTGCAGCCCACAAGGCTCCTCCACGCATGGGATTTTCCAGGCAAGAGTACTGGAGTGGGTCGCCATTGCCTTCTCCAAACTATAGTTAACCTCAAGTTAATCAGAAGGGTCAATGAATGGAAATTTCATGTCTCCCATTGTCAGTGACAAATTACTGGCAAACAAACTCTTGCTAGAGGTTTTTTTTTTTTTTTTCCTTCATAAAAATCTTGTAAAATATATTCAGGGGTCATTTAATATTCACCTCATGTCTTACCCCCTACTCCAAGGTCTGGAACCCTGGGAACGTATCCCATTCTGCTTCATTTGTAATCTTCCCTTTTTATCATCCCTCTCAGGCTCCCCCATAAATAGTCTGTAATCTCTTCTCAGAAGGAATGCGTTGACTGTGCCCTCTACAGCACGGGACAAAGTATCTGGTACGTACTAGGTACTTGATCATTATTTGTCGATTTTTTTTAAATCTCTGACAAAAAAAGGTGACTATTCAAGACTCACTTCACCCACCTAACATGAATTTTCTTGCACCGTTTCCAAGATGAAGACACTGATTCAGCCTAACGTGATACTCAGTGAATGCTAGCTCCCAGAATCACAGAAACACAAAAGATGGAAACATGTTTGCAAGTGATCTAGAATAGGTTTTGTTTATCAGATAATTGGAGAGATTTCCCTGGCAGTCCAGTGGTTGAGACTCTGCTTCCACTGCAGGGGGCATGGGTTCAATCCCTGTTTGGGGATATATCTTGCATGCCATGCAGTGTAGCCAAAAAATTAATTAATTAACATTTTTTAAAAAGAGAGAAGCAGAGAACCAAAAAAGGAAAAAAAGAAAGAATTGAGGACTGGGTGAGGTTTAACAGCCTGGTTATTTATATTGTTCTTCCTGCTTGGATAAAGCCATTCTTTCTCTTCTTTATTATTCCAAATCACTGATGTTCTGTATTTGTGTTACAGACTGTCAGCTGGCCACCAGCATGGAGCCTCTGCCTTCTCCTATTGAAGTGGGAGGGTGGGTCAAGGGTGTGGCCAGCCTGCTAGACTGCATGCCCCTACCCCTCAAGCAGTGAGGTGTGTGGCCTGGTTGCTGAGCTGGAACTGGTAGAACATGAGAGCAAGGGATGTGTCAACTTATGTAAAAGCACATCAGGCTTGTCCGTGCTATTTTCCCTTCAGGCAACTAAAAGGACCTGAGATGCTGCCCAGTAAAGGGGGCAAAGCAACTGTCCATCTGAGTGTCTTTCCAACCATGAAGGAGAGCCACCCAGCTAACGAAAAGCCCACCCTGGACTTCCGCAGGAGAAATAAACATGTACGTTATTCATTAGGCCATTGAATTACTGGGATGGATTTGTTACTGCATCTTAGCGTGAGTTAACTAATGAAATGGAGCAGGACTGTATGGTCCTTGCACCCTGCCCCCCACCACACCATGTCTTCTGCCTGCCTTTTGCCTGTGGAAAACTTCAAAAAACAAGTTTAGTCTGAGAAGTGAGAAATGCCAAAACAAAGGAAAACAGCCAAAGGAGACTAAATAATAATAATGTAGTCATTGCTGCTGCTGCTGCTGCTAAGTCGCTTCAGTCGTGTCCAACTCTGTGCGACCCCATAGATGGCAGCCCACCAGGTTCCCTTGTCCCTGAGATTCTCCAGGCAAGAATACTGGAGTGGGTTGCCATTTCCTTCTCCAATGCATGAGAGTGAAAAGTGAAAGTGAAGTTACTCAGTCATGTCTGACTCTTAGCGACCCCATGGACTGCAGTCCACCAGGCTCGTTCATCCATGGGATTTTCCAGGCAAGAGTATTGGAGTGGGTTGCCATTGCCTTCTCCATGTAGTCATTAAGCATTGTCAAAGACCTTTAGTTCTTTCTCAAGGGCTGTAGATAATATTCTGAGCCATATTCTGTGTGCTGTCTTATAGATACTAAAGCCTCAGGTGGAGAAGTTGACTACATGATGACTAGACTATGCCCAGGACTTGAGCTGCCACAATTCCAAGAATTGACCACAAAGAAATGGGAAAAAATGGACCCTGGAACTGAAGATTAACTGTACCTGAAACATTCAAGATGATGCTGGTCAGACCACTAATGACCAATTTGAAGATGACTGTTAGATGATTCTGCTCTTTCTTCATGTAGCCCCTGCTCCACAAGATGTCTTTCACCCCTTGCTTGTGGGCGGGGGGCACCACCACCCTCCCCTTCATGTTCCTGACATCTGAAATAAAACAAACTTTCCTTTCCATCAACCTGGCCTAAGTATTAGCTTTTTTTTTTTATTTTATTTCTTTCAATTGGAGGCTAATTACTTTACAATATTGTAGAGGTTATTGCCATACATTGACTTGAATCAGCCATGGGTATACATGAGTTCCCCATCCTGAACCCCCTTCCCACCTCCCTCCCCATCCCATCCCTCAGGGTCATCCCACTGCACCAGCCCTGAGCACCCTGTTTCACACATCGAACCTGGATTGGCGACCTGTTTCACATATGATAATAATATACATGTTTCAAAGCTATTCTCTCAAATCATCCCATGCTTGCCTTTTCCCAAAGAGTCCGAAAGACTGTTCTATACATCTGTGTCTCTTTTGCTGTCTCTCATATAGGATCATCATTACCATCTTTCTAAATTCCATATATATGCATTAATATACTGTATTGGTGTTTTTCTTTCTGACTTACTTCACTCTGTATAATCGGCTCCAGTTTCATCCACCTCATTAAAACTGATTCAAATGTATTCTCTTTAATGGCTGAGTAATATTCCATTATGTATAAGTACCACAGCTATCTTATCCATTCATCTGCTGATGGACATCTAGGTTGCTTCCACGTCCTGGCTATTATAAACAGTGCTGCGATGAACATTAGGGTACACGTGTCTCTTTCAATTCTGGTTTCCTCAGTGTGTCTGCCCAGCAGTGGGATTGCTGGGTCATATGGCAGTTCTATCTCCAGTTTTTTAAGGAATCTCCACACTGTTCTCCATAGTGGCTGTACTAGTTTGCATTCCCACCAACAGTGTGTAAGAAGATTTCTTTTTCTCCACACCCTCTCCAGCATTTATTGTTTGTAGACTTTTGGATAGCAGCATTCTGACCAGCGTGAGATGGGACCTTATTGTGGTTTTGATTTGCATTTCTCTGATAATGAGTGATGTTGAGCATCTTTTCATGTGTTTGTTAGCCATCATATGTCTTCTTTGGAGAAATGTCTGTTTATTTCTTTGGCCCATTTTTTGATTGGGTCATTTATTTTTCTGGAATTGAGCTGCAGGAGGTCCTTGTATATTTTTGAGATTAATTCTTTGTCAGTTGAAGGCTGTCTTTTCACCTTGCTTATAGTTTCCTTTGTTGTGCAGAAGCTTTTAAGTTTAACTAGGTCCCATTTGTTTATTTTTGCTTTTATTTCCAATATTCTGGGAGGTGGGTCATAGAGAATCCTGCTGTGATTTATGTCGGAGAGGGTTTTGCCTATGTTCTCCTCTATGAGTTTTATAGTTTCTGGTCTTATATTTAGATCTTTAATCCATTTTGAGTTTATTTTTGTGTATAGTGTTAGAAAGTGTTTTAGTTTCATTTTTTTACAAGTGGTTGACCAGTTTTCCCAGCACCACTTGTTAAAGAGATTGTCTTTTCTCCATTGTATATTCTTGCCTCCTTTGTCAAAGATAAGGTGTCCATAAGTGTGTGGATTTATCTCTGGGCTTTCTATTTTGTTCCATTGATCTATATTTCTGTCTTTGTGCCAGTACCATACTGTCTTGATGACTGTAGCTTTGTAGTAGAGCCTGAAGTCAGGCAGGTTGATTCCTCCAGGTCCATTCTTCTTTCTCAAGATTGCTTTGGCTAGTCGAGGTTTTTTGTATTTCCATACAAATTGTGAAATTATTTATTATAGTTCTGTGAAAAATATTGTTGGTAGCTTGATAGGTATTGCTCTGAATCTATAGATTGCTTTGGATAGTATACTCATTTTCACTATATCGATTCTTCTGATCCATGAACATGGTATATTTCTCCATCTGTTTGTGTCATCTTTGATTTCTTTCATCAATGTTTTATAGTTTTCAATATATAGGCCTTTTGTTTCTTTAGGTAGATTTATTCCTAAGTATTTTATTATTTTCATTGCAATGGTGAATGGAATTGTTTCCTTAATTTCTTTTTCTGTTTTCTCTTTGTTGGTGTGTAGGAATGCAAGGGATTTCTGTGTATTAATTTTATATCTTACAACTAGAAAAGGAAGAAATGAAGAACCCCAGGTTTAGTAGGAAAGAAATCATGAAAAATAGGGCGGAAATAAATGCAAAAGAAACAAAAGAGAGCATAGCAAAAATCAACAAAGCCAAAAGCTGGTTCTTGGAGAAGATAAATAAAATAGACAAACCAATAGCCAGACTCATCAAGAAACAGGGAGAAGAATCAGTCATCAAAATTAGAAATGAAAATGGAGAAATCACAACAGAAAACACACAAATACAAAGGATCATAAGAAACTACTATCAGCAACTATATGCCAATAAAATGGACAACTTAGAAAAAATGGAAAATTTCCTAGAAAAATATAACTTTTCAAAACTGAACCAGTAAGAAATTGAAAATCTCAACAGACCCATCACAAGCATGGAAATTGAAACTATAATCAGAAATCTTCCAGCAAACAAAAGCCCAGGACCATAGGCTTCACAGCTGAATTCTACCAAAAATTTAGAGAAGAGCTAACACCTATCCTATTCAAACTCTTCCAGAAAATTGCAGAGGATGGTAAACTTCCAAACTCATTCTATGAGGCCACCATCACCCTAATACCAAAACCAGATGAAGATGCCACAAAAAAAGAAAACTACAGGTCAATATCCCTGATGAACATATATGCAAATATCCTTAACAAAATCCTAGCAAACAGAATCCAACAACATATTTAAAAGGTCATACATCATGAACAAGTGGGCTTTATCCCAAGGATGCAAGGATTCTTCAATATCCACAAATTAATCAATGTGGCTGAGTGCCAAAGAATTGATGCTTTTGAACTGTGATGTTGGAGAAGACTCTTGAGAGTCCCTTGGACTGCAAGGAGATCCAACCAGTCCATTACAAAGGAGATCAGCCCTGGAATTTCTTTGGAAGGAATGATGCTAAAGCTGAAACTCCAGTACTTTGGCCACCTCATGCAAAGAGTTAACTCATTGGAAAAGAGTCTGATGCTGGGAGGGATTGGGGGCAGGAGGAGAGGGGATGACAGAGTATGAGATGGCTGGATGGCATCACTGACTCGATGGACGTGAGTCTGAGTGAACTCCAGGAGTTGGTGATGGACAGGGAGGCCTGGCGTGCTGCGATTCATGGGGTCGCAAAGAGTTGGAACAACTGAGCGACAGAACTGAACCGAACACCACATTAACAAGTTGAAAGATAAAAACCATATGATTATCTCAACAGATGCAGAGAAAGCCTTTGACAAAATTCAACATCCATATATGATAAAAAAAAAAAAAAAACCCTCCAGAAAGCAGGATTAGAAGGAACATACCTCAACTTGATAAAAGCTATATATGACAAACCCACAGCAAACATTATCCTCAATGGTGAAAAATTGAAAGCATTTCCCCTAAAGTCAGGAACAAGACAAGGGTGCCCACTTTCACCACTACTACTCAACATAGGTTTGGAAGTTTTAGCCACAGCAATCAGAGAAGAAAAAGAAATAAAAGGAATCCAGATTGGAAAGAAGAAATAAAACTCTCAGTATTTTCAGATGACATGATCCTCTACATCGAAAACCCTAAAGACTCCACAAGAAAATTACTAGAGCTAATCAATGAATATGTATTGGATTTTGAGCAGCAAACAGCAGGAACCAACACATAACACTCTCTTCAGTAACAGTAATACAAATGGTGCATAAGATCTCTATCTGTGTGCCCACTTGGATCTCTATTTGAATGATTTCAGTCTCTCAGGCATTACAGTAATAATTTCATACTCACAACTTTTATCTTGCCTTACTGTTTATATTTCATGTATTCCATCATCAAAGAAGAAAAAGTAAGTTCACCAAGCCAGAGATTACATTTTATACTTTTTTGGAATGTCCCACAATGCCCAAATAAAGTTGTTGCCCTTTAAGTGATTTCTAGCTGATGTTATACTACTTTAAAAGTTAACATAGGAAATTATGTACTTAAAACATTTGCTTTAATGACTCATTAAAAAATAAAGATGGAGAATTCTTAAAAGATAATAAAACATCATTTTAAGAATCATGCTAATTCTACTTCACCTAATAAAACAGGAAAGAAGAGTATATTTTTCTTTCCTGTCTTTGTTTTTTGTCAGTGACACGCTTACATAGATTCATAATTCCAAAGATATCAATATGATTCACAATCAAGTCCTCACTCCCACCACTCTGCTTCCTCTCCAGAGGAGAACTATTGTATAAAAACCATGTGTACCCTGGCAGAGATAAATGAATACGTTCAGAAGTGTTTTAAATGATTCAAAATGTTTTATTCAGTTTCCCCAGATTCTCTTTTTTGCATGTATTTGTTTAGTTGAAGCTTTATGATGTTTATTTGTTATTGTTTCCTTTTTTAATTCAACAAATCACTTTCAAATATCAAGTATCTTTAATTTAAAAATATTAATTTACTTTTTATTTTTTATTTTTTATTGGAGGATAGTTGCTTTACAATATTGTAATGGTTTCTGCCATACATCAACATGAATCAACAGTCATCCATACACATATGTCTCCTCCCTCTTGAACCTCCCTCCCCACCCCACTCCTGTAAGTTGTCACAGAGCACCAGCTTTGGGTTCCCTGCATTATATAGCAAATTCCCACTGGCTATCTATTTTACTTGTGGTAATGTATATGTTTCAATGTTATTCTCTCAAATCATCCCATACTGTGTCCAAAGTTCTGTGCTTTATGTTTATATCTTCTTTGCAGCCCTGCAAATAGGATCATCAGTGCCATCTTTCTAGATTCTATATAATTTAAAAATATTAAATACTGTTAATGCAAAAAGTGTTATTAATTTTAAAATATTCTTAAAATAATAATAAGAATCTCATCACCAATAAATTAAATATATTTTTCTTGTCTGTACCCATATATAAGGATATATATTTATCATGTTACCATGATACATGTTACTGTAAGTGTTACTGTACCTTGCAATAGGTACAGTATGGTAACATGATAAATATGCCATTATATCTTATATACAAAATTTTTGACTGGAATATAAAGACACTAAATACATTTCCTCAGTAAATCATATGAGAAATGCTGTATGGCTCAATATGTCCTCAAAAATGGAATAACCCCAGGATTGTATGAGTAATGGGACCATCTCTATTTTCTCTTTCTTGTCATCCACACTATAACAAACAGAGGTCCCATGGAATTATTCTAGTTCTGAAAACATAAAACAATTTTGCAGAACTTGGCCAAAGAGAAATTACAAACCCTCATTAAGAGAGTTAAGCTCAATGGCATGTGGGAAGCCAGCTCAATCTTGAATCCACACTAGCACTAATGAGGCAAATGTAGTCTATCATTAGCATAGTCCCATTCCACTCATTTCTTGAAAGAACCATTCAAATCACAGTATAACAAAGTGAAAGAGTCTTTACAGGAAAAGAGAGCTAATGTTTATTGATGTTTACTATGGGTCTGGTATTCTTGCCTGGGAAATCCCATGGACAGAGGAGCCTGGCTGGCTACAATACATGGGATCACAAAGAGTCAGACATGACTAATGCAACTTGACACATGGCTTTGACACCATCCTAGATACTTTAAAATAAATACCAACATTGAAGTCAGTTCAACCTAGATTTGTGTTTGAGCCTGCCATTTAATAGCTTTGCGACCTGGTGGGCACTAGTGGTAAAGAACCTGCCTACCAGTGCAGGAGACATAAGAGACACAGGTTCAGTCCCTGGGTTGGGAAGATCCCATGGAGGAGGGCATGTCAACCCACTCTAGTATTGTCTCCTGGAGAATCCCATGGACAGAGGAGCCTGGGGGACTACAGTCCATAGTGTTGCAAACAGTCAGACATGATTGAAGCAACTTAGTACAGCATAAACGCATGCATGCATGACCTTGAAAAATTTGCTGAACTTCTCTGAGTTTTCTCATCTTCAAAATGGAGTTAGAATACCTGGTTCACAGCAGTGTTGAGGTGAAGGTAAATTTCACATAGCTTATGAAACATAACGGACAGTAAGAACCCTAAAGCACAATATTCTTTTAATTATTTTCTATTATTTTTATAAAATGCAGTCATAACAAAGCCTGTGTAACTAATTATATTTCATTGTTTTTATTCAAAATCTCTCCCTCTAAAGTACTTGGTATATCAGTGAAAATGTCCTTAATACCAGGCTTAAGGCAATATATGCAGGAAACAAGTAGTTGGACTTCTCAGGCATCTTCAGAGAGATATCTACTCAAGATGTTTCCTTTCTTTCTTTGGGAGAAGTTGAATATTTAGACATGGTGCCCTGCACAGAGAAGGTTGATTTTAAAAACAAGTGACAGCTAAATTCTTAAAGTCCAGATTTCTTAAGTATGGAACAGATATTTCACTAAACTAAAAGATAAAGCAAAAGTAAATTGATTTTACTTATTTATAAATGCTTTTTAACAAAATCTTGATGACTAAAGGAACACCTATGACCAAAACATTATCTGTATAGTGAGCACCCAGTGGATGGTCTTGCCACCCCCGCCATTTCCTATCAATTTTGCTTTGCTATAATCAATGTAATTACATTGCTGGATCCCAGTAGCTATTTTGTGCAAGGTGGTCTTGCCAGTTGGAGTCTTTCGATAGCACTGGAAATGAGCACCTGTTGCACTCTAAGCCTGTCATAAGTCCTACTTTTACAAGGTAGGACCTAGAGACCGTTAGGGACTGCTGGCCATGATGTTTCTATCATGCAAGTAAAGAAGCAAATGAAACTGTCCTACAGAAACAGAAAGAGGGAAGCAAACAGAAAGAAGTAGAGATGAGAAATAGCCAGCACCCAAGTCTCTAATTCCAGTTCATTCTCAGGGACTACCTGCAATCCTTGCCTTTGAGTTCAGAGAGACTATGTATCATTTTAATAAATGTTCTTTTTTCCCCCTATCGATAACTCTATTATCCAGAGTCATAGCAAGAAATAAAGGTCACTCGGATCATCTGAGAATCCTAGGGAAGAAGTAAATGTCCTGACTTATTTGACTTTAGGCTTGGCCATGTTACATGCTTTGGCCACTTGAATGTGGATAGACTTGACCTCTGTCCTATCCAAGCAGAAACTTTCCATGTAATTGTGGGGGCTGTGTTGGCTGTGTGGAGTTTCTACCCTCTGTCACGAAAGCATCATACCCTTTCAATCTGGAATTTAAAATGAGAAGACACTTGGAATTTGAGCCACAGCTGACTCATACCTCTCATTAACATGAGCCAAAAACAAGTGTCTATGGTTTTAAGCTTCACTGACTCAATGGACATGAGTTTGACCAAGCTCTGGGAGATGGCAAAAGACACAGAAGCCTGGCATGCTGCAGTCCATGGGGTCACAAAGTCAGACAAAACTGAGCGACTGGAACAACAACAAATTGTTTAAGCTACTGAAACCTTGCAGTTGTTTGTTGCCACAGTAAAAACTGATGAATACAGTGAGGAACAATAGCTGGAGGCTTTCAGTACATTAGGTTAAGAAATAAAGGAAGAAGTAGTATATTGAGAGCCAAAGAAAGCTGCAGGAATGAGGAAAGCTCAGGACATGTAGCCAGGACATGTAGCCACTGCTCAAAGAAAAGCAGACTGAACCAAACTAAACTGAACTGAGCCAAGAGTGCTACAAATGTAAAAGATAAATTTTACTTACACAAAGAATTAATGAGAGATACATAAAGATTTGAGATCATTCTCTCAATAGAAAAGAACTTAGAGACCATCAGTTCAGTTCAGTCACTCAGTCGTGTCTGACTCTTTGAGACCCCATGAATCACAGCACGCCAGGCTTCCCTGTCCATCACCAACTCCCAGAGTTTACTCAAACTCATGTCCATCGAGTCGGTGATACCATCCAGCCATCTCATCCTCTGTCATCCCCTTCTCCTCCTGCCTTCAGTCTTTCCCAGCATCAGGGTCTTTTCAAATGAGTGAGTTCTTTGCATCAGGTGGTCAAAGAATTGAAGTTTCAGCTTCAGCATCCATTCTTCCAATGAACACCCAGGACTGATTTCCTTTAGGATGGACCAGGTGGATCTCCTTGCAGTCCAAGGGACTCTCAAGAGTCTTCTCCAACACCACAGTTCAAAAGCATCAGTTCTTTGGCACTCAGCTTTCTTCACAGTCCATAGGTTACTAGTAAGCTATAAGTTACTTTATTGAAAGGAAATAACTTGATAGGAAGAGGAGTCATATTTTATCTAAGCTGACTCCACGGTACCTAAGGTTGTTACCCATAATTTATACATTACATAAGTACTGGATCAGGACAATGACAACGATGATAGATTTGCTTCTCTTCCAGCATGAATTTAGAGAGCTGTATTTCTGTTTTCCCTATTATTTAATGTAGAATAAAAAGAAACTTTGTGCTGTGGTTCTCAAAGATTTTAGGTAACAAAAAATAGTGTTATTTTGTAAAAGACAATCCTGAGTTGTGGGATTCTACAAGTGATTTATTCTGCTACATCATGGGAAAATAAATGCCTTTTCCAACTGACTGAGACTCTTTTCATTTGTCAACTATTGATCCCCTCCCACAACCTCTCTTCTTAGCTCCATGATTCTTCTAGAGGTTAAACCAATGAAGCCCGGTCCCATTTATTTCTTCCTACTTTATGCTGTGGTATCACCATCGATAACCTCAGAGCGGCCAGCCACTCATCTTCAGTTAGTAGCTCTGTGGCAGACACTAGCTAAAGGGAGGATTTTAGAGACTGTCTAGGCATTTCCTTTCAGCATCTAATATTATAAATTAAACCCTGAAAGGAACTACAGAAAGCATATTTTAAAGAATTATTTCCTTTTAATGTTATATGCGTCTATATCCGCAGTGCCCCTTGGTTTGCATTTGGTGGAGAGAGCAAGAAGGAAAGTCATAATAGGTATCAGCACCTTCTCTGTTAGTTAGGAGGCAGGCAGGTTCCAAGAGAGAGCATGAAGGGAATGGACCTAGTTGAAGGTCAAAGAAAAATCACCATGACTCCCAAAGACCTCTGACAATTTATTTTTAGGGTCCACTGAGAATGTTCCCCTTACTTTTAGCTCCTCCAGTCTTGCTGAAGAACTTTTTACTCCCTAAAGTTTTGTATTTATTGTTTCTAATTCTTCAGTTACTACTCCCTATTTCAGAGCTATTGTGCAAAGATGTTCATCTTTCTCTTAAGTCCTCCCATTAAACTGGCATCGTTCTAAACACCCCAGAAACCTAGACTCCCCCACAAACGCTTAGAATACCAATAACTAGCTTATATTTTAGAAGAGAGGCAAAAAAAAATCTGTCTATCTAAATAATTGTTGATTTCTATAGATAGATGAGTAATTTTGTCATTTGAAGGATATCATCATTTGAATTGCACTGACTTTCTTTTGAGACTGGAAGCTACATAACTTTTCTTAATGTTTCTTCTTTGCTTCTTTTCTAGTCTATGAAATATTAATAGCTGGTCATCTGCCCTCAGTGATGCTTGACCAACATTATTAAAAGTACTAGTAAATCAGTCTCTCTATTTACTCATGTTTCATCTTGTCCAAAATTTATTTAAAGTGGCTTAGAGGGAAAGATATTTTTTAATACAAAATGCTATAAATCAGAGATGACAGATGACTTTTATGCTACATGAAACTTTATTGTTTGGTAGTGGAGGCCCAGGAAATAGTGTTAACAAAGATTTGCAGCCTGCCTTGCTGCTCACTAAGAATAACTGACACAATCAATTAGCAATGTTTGTCATGAGTGTGGCAGGGGAAAACAGATATACCACCATAGTTTATTTTTTTACATTAAACAAATGAAATCTAAGTTTTAAATGAAAACATAAGTAAATAAATAAATCATGTATTGGAGAAACTTTCCCCAAATATAACACTAAGGCAGAAAGTATAAAACAAAAAATTGGTAATTTGATTATTGAATTTTTTAAAATATCAAAACAGACTATACAAAAATACATTTAAAGAAATGAGAAACTAGAAAATATTTGGCAATACTCAATAAATAAGGTATTTATACCCTCTTAACTCAAAAGAATTCTTTTACATTAATAGCCAAAATCTAGTCTTCATAATTAGAGACAGAGAACACATCATCAGCTGCACCTAAAAAAAAAATACCTGGCCTCGAACGGCTTAAGCAAACATATTGGTGTTTTTGTGTAAAATTAGTCTGGAGGTAAGTAGGAAAATCTGGAGCTGCTGTGGAAGCATCATGATGTAATCTCACCAATAGGGACCAGACTCTTCCAGCTGGGCCTTCCTTTGCAGGAGGCCTTCCTCTCCTCCTCACCACACAGTGAAAAGGCTTGCAGCAATGCACTATTACACCAGGAAGGACGAAGAGAAAAGACAGGGCAAAGCCAGAAAGCAAATGTAACAGCTGGCTTATCTTCCCCATTTTAAAGGGCTTTCCTCGAAGCCCCTCCCAGTGAAGTCCACATCTCTTTAGCTAGGACCGCACATGCACAATGGGCTGAGAAAACCACTGTTGACACTGCTGTTGTTGTAGTTTAACTTGGCAGATGAATAAAACTGAAGTTGAATAAAATGAATAAAATTGGGCCCTGAATAAAACTGAAGTTGTTTCACTAAAAATGAAGGGGAGAATGGAATTGGGGAAAGCCCGATACAGCATCTGCCATGAACATGAACCTGCAATTCAAAGGAAGGAAGCAGGGAGGCAGGCAGGAGGCAGAAAAGAAGGAAGTTAATTCAAGACAGTGAGTGGGAGGAAGGTGTGAGTTTCAGGTGGACAGCAATCTTGTATGGTTTTCTAAACATTACTCACCAGACCATGCTTTACCATCTCTTTTTTTCACTTAAAAAAGTACTACTAAACTTGGGTTCTCTGCAAGTTGTTACTCTGCATTTTAAAGAGAAATTTATAACATGATTTAAGTTTTGCAAAAACCCTTTAGACTAATTCTTAAAAGCTGCACTTTGTTTTTGTTTTTGCTTAGGTGTGTAGGAGAGGAAAAATGACTTCCCTCTGTCTTCTAGGTTTTTGGCTGAAGACTGCCCCTTCCCCATAATGAAAGAAAGATTAACAGGAGAAAACAAATTTAATTTAATGTTTTATGTACATTAAAGATATGAGACTCAAAGAAGTGACAAAGCAGGCAGTTTTTTTTAATACTTTTTAGACTAAGGAACAATAAATTTGTGAAGAATTGGTAAGACAGAGAAGTTTGAGCTTAGGGTAATAAATTAGTGAGAAGGTAACAAAATTTGTTTATGGAGTCTTCCAGGACCTGAATTCCCTGTCCCTGGTGATAAGGATGATTCCTCTCCCCTGGTACAAGAGCATGCACTTCACACGAGAGATTTATCTTCTACTTTCAAGGGGACAAAGGAGCTTCAGAGTATCCTTGCACCAGCTGTTTCTTAAATGACTTTAATTCAAAATAATCAAAATGCCAAAGTAGTATGCTTGGGAATGGCCTGCCCTGAATGCCATCAATTGGTTTGGTTTTTGTTTGCTTATTTGCTTGTTGTTTTTTTTTTTTTTTTTTTTTTGCTTTAACTTCTTAGCTACAAGGCCTCTTAGGAAAAGGATAATATCCTCAATATCCTCAAGCAATACAATATTGAAATCATATTTATTGAGACATATTAGTTGGGTAAAATCAGTTTTAAATTATTTTCAATATTCGGTTCCTTTAAAAGAAAGAAATCTCTATCTCAACGTGTCTAAAGTCAAATTTTATTTAACCTCAAGTCTGAAAGTCTTTGAATTGATCATATTCAATAGCATCTTGCCCTTCTCAAACCTGTGATCTCCCTAAATTTTTGGAACAGCTATATCCAGGACTAAAAAAAGGGACCTCTCCCCTGACTCCAGACACATGCATCCCCTCTATCTATTTGACAGCTCCATGTGGATGTCATGGGCATCTCAATCTTAATAAATCCAAATTCAGCCTCCTAATCTTCAACCCAAATTGGCTTCTCCCACAGACTTTCATCATCTTTCCCATCACTCATCCCCAAAACCTTGAAGTCATACTTGTGCTGTGCATTTTTCTCATACTTCATATCCAGCCCAATTGCAAATCCTGTTAGAGCTGCCCATTCAACTGCCCACCTATGGCCTGGATTCTAAATCACATCACCTCTAAATTGCATCACCTCTGGCCTGGATTATTGCCTCCTAACTGGCTCGCCTCCATCTATCCAGGCTCTGACAGTCTGTTTTCAAGTAGCAGGCAGAAAAAGGCTTTAAAACGTTAAGTCAGGTCATACTACTCTTTTGCCCACAACTTTGCAAGTCCCACCTTGTCATTCAAAGAAAAAGCAAAGTCTCTACAATGGTCTCTCATCATCTGACTTTGCTATTTCTCCTCTCACCTTATTTCCTTTAGCTTCACCCCACTGCAGGCACACTTCCTTGCTCAGGTTCTGCTAACTCAGCAGGCGTATTCATTTTGCCCTCTGGCTCCCTCCGTGGGGGCTTCAGCCTGAGAGCCACACTGCAGTCTTCCTCCACCTCCATCAGGTCTCAAATCAAATGTCTCCTTATCAAGTGAGGCTTTTCCTATGGGAAAAGAATAATTCCAGATGGAGTACCTGACAAGGGATTAACATAAAAACAGCTCATCCAGCTCAATATGAAAAAATAAACAACCTAATCAAAAAAGTGGGCAGATCTAAGTAGACATTTCTCCAAAGAAGACATTCAGATGGCCAAAAATCACATGAAAAGATGTTCTACAACACTAATTATTAGAGAAATACAAATCCTAATTACAATGAGGTATCACCTCACACAGGTTAGAATGGCCGTCATCAAAAAATCTACAAACAGTAAAGGCTGGAGAGGGTACAGAGAAAAGGGAATTCTTACATGTTAGTGGGAATGTTCAGTTCAGTTCAGTTGCTCAGTCGTGTCTGACTCTTTGCGACCTCATGAACCACAGCACACCAGGCCTCCCTGTCCATCACCGACTCCCAGAGTCCACCAAAAGCCATGTCCATTGAGTCAGTAATTCAATCCAACCATCTCATCCTCTGTCGTCCCCTTCTCCTCCTGCCCTCAATCTTTCCCAGCATCAGGGTCTTTTCAAATGAGTCAGCTCTTTGCATGAGGTGGCCAGAGTATTGGAGTTTCAAATTCAACATCAGTTCTTCCAATGAACACCCAGGACTGATCTCCTTTAGGATGGACTTGTTGGATCTCCTTGCAGTCCAAGGGACTCTCAAGAGTCTTCTCCAACACCACAGTTCAAAACCATCAATTCTTTTGGCGCTCAGCTTTCTTTATAATCCAATTCTCACATCCATACATGACCGCTGGAAAAACCATAGCCTTCATTAGATGGACCTTTGTTGACAAAGTAATGTCTCTGCTTTTTAATATGCTGTCTAGGTTGGTCATAACTTTCCTTCCAAGGAGTATGCATCTTTTAATTTCATGGCTGCAGTCACCATCTGCAGTGATTTTGGAGCCCCAAAAAATAACGTCTGACACTGTTTTCATTGTTTCCCCATCTATTTGCCATGAAGTGATGGGACCGGATGCCACAATCTTAGTTTTCTGAATGTTGAGCTTTAAGCCAACTTTTTCACTCTCCTCTTTCACTTTCATCAGGAGGCTCTTTAGTTCTTCTTCACTTTTAGTGGGAATGTAAGTTAGTACAATCACTAAGGAGAACAGTGTGGAAGTTCCTTTAAAAACTAAAAATAGAGCTACCATATGATCCTGCAACCCCACTCCTGGGCATATAATATGAAAGCATGCTGTGCCATGCTAAATCACTTCAGTTGTATCCAACTCTTTGTGACCCTATGGACTGTAACCCACCAGGCTCCTCTGTCCATGGGATTCTCTAGGCAAGAATACTGGGGTTGGTTGCCATGTCCTTCTCCAGGAGATCTTCCTGACCCAGGGACTGAACCCATGTCTCCTATGTCTCCTGCATTGGCAAGTAGGTTCTTTACCATTAGCACCCCCTGGGAAGAATTAGAAAGTATTCATGTACCCCAGTGCATTCATTGTAGCACTATTTGCAATAGCCAATACATGGAAGCAACCTAAATGCCCACTGACAGATGAATGGACAAAGAAGATGTGCTATTGTACGTTTATACAATGGAATATTACTCAGCCATAGAAAAGAATGAAATAATGTTATTTTCAGAAACATGGATGGGCCTAGAGACTGTCATACTGAGTGACAATAGTCAGACAGAAAAATATAAATATATGATATTGTTTATATGTGAAATCTAAAAAAACTGCGCAAATGAACTTACTTACAAAACAGAAACAGGGTCACAGATGTAAAGAAAAAATAAAATGGTTATTAGAGGGTAAAATCAGGGAAGAGATGAGGGATAAATTAAGAGATTTGAATTGACATATACATACTACTCTTATAAAATAGATAAATAATAAGGACCTACTGTATAGCACAGGGAATTATATACAGTACTCTGTAATGGCCTATATGGGAAAAGAATGTTAAAAAGAGTGGGTATATGTATGTGTATAACTGATTTACTCTGCTGTACACCTAAAACTAACACAACACTGTAAATCAACTATACATCAATTTTTAAAAAAATTTTAATGAGGCTTTCCCTAACCACCCTATTTTGTTTTAAGTAATCCATCTTATTTTATTATTTATTTATTTATTTTTACTTTACAATACTGTATTGGTTTTGCCATACATCAACATGAATCTGCCACGGGTGTACATAAGTTCCCACTCCTGAACCCCCCTCCCACCTCCCTCCCCATACCATCCCTCTGGGTCATCCCAGTGCACCAGCCCCAAGCATCCTGTATCCTGCATCAAACCTAGACTGGCAATTCATTTCTTATACGATATTATACGTTTCAGTGCCATTCTCCCAAATCATCCCACCCTCGCCCTCTCCCACAGAGTCAAAAAGTCTGTTCTGTACATCTGTGTCTCTTTTGCTGTCTCGCATACAGGATAACCACCCTATTTTAAATACCCATCCACTCTCACTTTCCTCCTTTCCTGCTCTATTATTTTTCATAGTCTGCATCACCATCAATGTTCTACATATTTTTACTTTCATTTTTATTTTATCTTTCCATCAATTTTTCCCCACTCCTAAGAATAAAGTTTTGATGTGACTGGGGTTTTTCCCAGTTAGCTGTGTGTGCCTGGCTCATAGTATATACTTGATATGCAATTATTAGATGAATGAAAGATGGAATGAATAGTAGAATAAGACTGTAGTAGTGATGTGGATAAAACTTCACTTCTTTTTTTCTAAATGTATTATTTGACTCCTCACACTGTTCAATAAAAATTGTTTGAAATTTTTTTCATTTAAATCAGTATATCTATCTCTCTCTTAAAATTATGCTGTGTTAGGAAGTGACCTTCTCATTTCTCAGTTCCTCCAGATTGAAGATCAGCACTTTCTTTCTTTAAGGTCAAGCTGCAATATGTTTAGCTTTGTAGGCCAAAGGGTCTCTGTCACAAGTACTCAACCCTCCCACTATGTTGCTAAATCTGTGCTGGGAACAATACTAAGCAAAAATGATGACTGGAAGCCATTGAAACTCTATTTACAAAAGCAGCTCTGAACCAGATTTGGTTCTTGGGCTGTGACTTGTCAACCTCTGCTGTAGATAAAATCCGAACAGATTTGTTACTAATCCTGGGATATAGATTACCACAAGTCACTAGCTCTGCCAAAAGCTATCAGTGTGTGAATACACTCAACAGAGTAGAATCTAAGCAGAAACAAACTTCATGCTTGCTCCCACTGCCTTCCAGTCTGCTCTACAAACTGTTTTCTTCTCTCACCCCTGGATGAAATTTCAGACTGATCCTATAGCTTTTTCAGTCAGTCTCATATTCAGTCACTCTCTGATCCCTTTGAGATAGCAAAAAGTTCATTACAACTTTTATTTTATTATTGTATCATGCAAAGAGTTGACTCATTGGAAAAGACTCTGATGCTGGGAGGGATTGGTGGCAGGAGAAGGGGACAACAGAGGATGAGATGGCTGGATGGCATCACTGACTCGATAGACGTGAGTCTGAGTGAACTCCGGGAGTTGGTGATGGACTGGGAGGCCTGGCGTGCTGCGATTCATGGGGTTGCAAAGAGTCGGACACGACTGGGTGGCAACTGAACTGAACTGAAATAGCATTTAAATTATTTTTAAATTTAAATTTTAATAATTTAAATAATTTATTTTTAAATTTAATTATGTTTGATTTACAATGTTGTGTTAGTTTCTGCTATACAGCAAAGTGAATCAGCCAGACATATACATATATCCCCTCTTCCTTGGATTTCTTTCCCATTTAGATCACCATAGAGCATTGAGTAGAGTTCAAAATTTTAAACACATAGCTGTCTGAACTATCCTATTCCTTCAGGGCCCTCCTCCTCCCTAGACTCTGGTCATTAAAGCCTAAAACACCCTTCCAGCTCCCGTTCCATTCCAGCTTCAGTGTTGTCCCTAGTCTGTGTACTAATTTTGCTAACATATCCTGCCATGTAGTTTCATGTTTTTTGTATCTTTTTCCCTAAGTGATGTCCAACTCTTTTGTGACCCCATGGACTGCAACCTGCCAGGCTTCTCTGTCCATGGGGTTTCCCAGGGAAGAATACTGGAGTGGGTTGCCATTTCCTTCTCCAGGGGATGTTCCCCACCCAGGGATCAAACCCACATCTCCTGCATTGCAGCCAGACTGTTTACCACTGAGCCATAAAAAATAAACTTTATTGTTAAAAAATGTTAACCATCCTTGGAGCCTTCAGCAAGCTGAAATCGATAGATTTCAACAGTAACAGCAACATAAAAGATCACTGATCAGAGATCATCAAAGCAAATGTAGTTATGAAAACATTTGAAATATTGTGACAATTATCAAAATGTGACACAGAGATGGAAAGTGAACAGATGCTTTTGAAGAAAGTCTCATAGACATGTTCAAAGTAGGGTTGCCACAAATTAAAGATTTGTAAAAACCTCAATTTTTATAAAGCATAATAAAACAGTATGCCTGTATCAATAATAAGTACTAAATATGGTACACACCAGACTGGGTCTTCTTACCTCCCCATATTCCTTTTATGAGAAAGTTTCTTTGATTTTGCTCCCAAATCATCCACCCACCATGCCATGACACAGCCATCACCCACTCCTGTGTGCATTGACCTGAGCACTAAACAATCACTTCACTCCTTCTTGACTTCCCCACTTGAATTTATTCTCTACTCTGCAGAGAATATCTTCTTTCCACTTCAAAATCTAAACCTGATCCTCTCTCAAGACCCACCCAGTCTTTGCTCCCCAAACTTCCTTTAAAACCTTTTTTGACTTGCTGTTTGCTCTGAGAATTGACAGTCTTCCTGACTTAAAGGATAATTTTGGCTTGATCTGACCTTCCCAGTCTTCCCAGGCTGTCTTGGTACGGCCTCCTCTCATCCACACTGGTTGTACTTCACTCCTGAGCTCTGCCTCTCTTTCCCATCAGAGGTCTCTAACCCACATCTGTCCACACACTCCCTCCTCTGGACTTCCCTCCATCAACTCACATCAAAACTTCCTGCATCCATTTAAATGTCATCTCCTCCTATTACTTGACTTCTAAAAACATGTTGAGGAACAAACTAGGTACAAAAATAGCAAATTAATCATGTGTTTTTGCAGCTTTATTTATTGCTATTTTTACTTAATTGTATCAGGTAAGGTGTTTTCATGTGTGAAAGAGAAAGTGAAGTCGCTCAGTCGTGTCCGACTCTTTGCGACCCCATGGACTGTAGCCTACCAGGTTCCTCCATCCATGGAATTCTCCAGGCAAGAATACTGGAGTGGGTTGCCATTTCCTTCTCCAGGGGATCTTCCCGACCCAGGGATCGAACCCAGGTCTCCCACATTGCAAGCAGATGCTTTACCCTCTGAGCCACCAGTTAGTGCTAGTTAGTGTCAGTCGCTCAGTTGTACCCAACTCTTTGCGACCCCATGGACTGCAGCCCTCTGTCCATGAGATTTTCCAGGCAAGGATACTGGAGTGGGTTGCCATTTCCTTCTCCAGGGAATCTTCCCAACCCAGGAATCGAACCTGGGTCTCCTGCACTGCAGGCAGATTCTTTACCAACTGAGCCACCAGGGAAGCCAGTAAGTAGCCAAAATTACAAATCAGACTGGCTGGAATCATCAGAGACATTTCTTTATTCCAATAATAGAAAATGCCCAAGGTAGGGCTTTTTCAGAAATCCAGCTCCCTTTTTCTACAGTTCAGTCACCTCTGCCATTCACACAGGCTGGCTTCATTCTCAGGCTCACTTCATTGTTTATAGCAGCAAAAATAACCATTTCTGTTTCAAACTTGGAACCCATATTCCACACCATGCAGAAGGGAATCAAGAGAAGATTTCTCTCTGAATCAATAAGGAGAAGCCCATAGTTTCATTCTCAAGGCCCCACGGAGGGGAAGTGGTCCTCCAAGTGACAAATTGGGTGAGCTGATGGACTTGAATCCGTGAAAGCCCATCCTGGAATGGAGAGTTAGGGAGTGGGGTCTCTTCTCCCCAAACTCCATAGCTGCTCTGCCTAGGGAAGGATTGACTTTATAAATGAAAGAACAAGCTACTTTGGCAGAGGGAGCAGAGACATGGATGCCTGGAAAACCACATCTTACTATATTATATCTCTACAATAATAAACTGTGAACATTTCCCCACCTCATTTAATCGTGTGCTAAAACATTGCATTTGATGTCTTCACAGTCTCCATAGTGTAATGTTCCATTTCAAGAACCCATGAATATGCCACTATAATTTATTAGACAGAGAAGTCATTTCCAATGTTTTGAAATATTATTATTTCAGTGATTATTCTCCGTCTCTTCCTTTGCAAGGTTCATCTTTCTTTTCACCATGGGCACTTTATTTATCTATTATAATAGCTATTATAAATAATACTGAGATAAACACGGTTTTGTGCTTAAGTATTTTCCTACCTCTCTGGTTATTTCCTTAGGATAAATTCATAAAGGGTCAAAGACCAAGGGTGCTGAAATATAAATTGTCCTCTGGGAAGATTATACCAATTTGGACTCTACAGCAGACCATGAGTGTGTGGCTGGGCTGGTTTCCTAATTTTCTTGCTTAACACAAACCCCATGTCCCCTTCCCACCCACCAAATGTCAAGTTCTCTGTCACCTCCATGTCTTTGTTCCTATTGTAAAGTCAGCCCACCTACTGTTACTCCCCTTACAGTGCTTGTGAACTTGAGTGGAACACATATCCTCACCAATCTGACAGCTCCTGTTTGTTCTACCTTTCTATCATACTCTGACATCCTACCAAATACAGTGCATTATAATGATTTGTTCATTTCCCTGTCCCTTTAACTAGGTAGTGAATCATCTGAGCAAAAGGACTATTTACTTATTTTTAATTTTTTTAAATATTTGAGAATAGTTGGTTAACACTGTTGTGTTAGTCTTAGGTGCACAGGAAAGTGATTCAGTTATACTTATATTTGTGTCTATTCTTTTGCAAAATCTTTTATTTAGGTTAGAAAATGTTGAGCTGTGGTCCCTGTGCTATACAGGTCCTTGTTAGTCATCTACTTTAAATACAGCAATGTGTACATATCAGTCAAAAGGACTATTTCTTGTTATTTTTAACACTAATATTTAACCCTGTAACCTCTCCAATTAGCAATGTCGGGAATGCAGGACATACTCAGAACAGTGTCTTAAACTGAAGAGACCTGGAAGCCACCCACCCTCATGGTGTAATCCAAGCACGACCCATCAATCCCCACATTGTTGGGGATGTTACTCTGTTGCTCCAGGCTGGCCCAGCTTTGGAGCAATGTGTTTCTCTCCAAAGTACCACAGGGCTTGGCTGAATATGGGAGGTGACAAGCCCTTTCTTCCAGTGTCGCTGTCAGCCTGTCTCTGGGGTGCTAAAAGCAGCACGAGATCATCAGATCAGGGAGATGGGCACCTGGGGTGGACTGAGCTCTGGATCTGATGCCACTCCACCCTCTTTCCTACTGGATATATTCATATCCATCAGTATGGTTGGTGCATGTTTTGTTATTCAGAAAAGAGGGTGAAATTTAAATGTTTTAAGAGTGGGGAGTAGATGAGAAAGGTCTGCGGAGGTGCTAAGAAAATAGGAACAGAAAACCATCACACCGCATTCAGCCAAGAAACTAGGCTAGCGTCTCTGTGGCAAAATGGAAGGACAAGAAACAGAACTGCTTTTGTTCATGTGACTGTTTATTTAATGGAAGTATTGGGGAGACACAAGGGGTAGAAACCAGAAGCTGGTGGGACCCAGTACCCCTGAGCTCAAGCTGAGGGGCCTTCAGGCCAAGAGGTGGAAAGAGGGAGAGAAGTACCTTCCCTTCATTGGCTCCAAGTCATTGGCTAGAGTGCTTGGTGGGGCTGAAGTATGATGGGAGGGACCATGTTGCCCAGTTTTCAGCTGGTGTGGTCAGGAGATTGAACAAATAAATACATTGAGAATAAGGGGATTCTGGTTTTTCATTGTAGAATAAAGGAGTTAGTATTAAGAAAATGGAAATGTTAATTACTTATACTGCTGGACTGGCCTGAATTGGCCAGTAACAGATAGACAGGTAGGTAGGCAGGTAGATAATGGATTAAACAGGTATAGATGTATGTGTGTACCTACATACAATGATTGATACAAACATTCAGAGGCCCTGGAAGCAACAACACTGAAAACTGATCTTGCTTTGTTAACATTATTTTCCATTAAAAGGAACCTGGGCTTCTTGAAGAAATGGCTTTCTCCGGGACTGGGGCAAGAAAAATACATAATAAAACTAACACCTTGTTCCTGACTTTAGGGGAAATGCTTTCAATTTTTCACCATTTAGGATAATATTTGCTGTGGATTTGTCATATATAGCTTTTATTATGTTGAGGTATGTTCCTTCTATTCCTGCTTTCTGGAGAGTTTTTATCATAAATGGATGTTGAATTTTGTCAAAGGCTTTCTCTGCATCTATTGAGATAATCATATGGCTTTTATTTTTCAATTTGTTAATGTGGTGTATCACATTGATTGATTTGCAGATATTGAAGAATCCTTGCATTGCTGGGATAAAGCCCACTTGGTCATGGTGTATGATCTTTTTAACGTGTTATTGGATTCTGACTGCTAGAATTTTGTTAAGGATTTTTGCATCTGTGTTCATCAGGGATATTGGCCTGCAGTTTTCTTTTTTTGTGGCATCTTTTTCAGGTTTTGGTATTAGGGTGATGGTGGCCTCATAGAATGAGTTTGGAAGTTTACCTTCCTCTACAATTTTCTGGAAGATTTTGAGTAGGATCATTGTTAGCTTTTCTCTAAATTTTTGGTAGAATTCAGCTGTGAAGCTGTCTGGACCTGGGCTTTTGTTTGCTAGAAGATTTCTGATTACAGTTTCAATTTCCATGCTTGTGATGGGTCTGTTAAGATATTCTATTTCTTCCTGGTTCAGTTTGGAAAAGTTGTACTTTTCTAAGAATTTGTCCATTTCTTCCACGTTGTCCATACTTTCACCACTATTCAACATAGTTTTGGAAGTTTTGGCCACAGCAATCAGAGCAGAAAAAGAAAGAAAAGGAATCCAAATTGGAAAAGAAGAAGTAAAACTCTCACTGTTTGCAGATGACATGATCCTCTACATAGAAAACCCTAAAGACTCCATCAGAAAATTACCAGAGCTACTCAATGAATATAGTAAAGTTGCAGGATATAAAATCAACACACAGAAATCCCTTGCATTCCTATACACTAATAATGAGAAAATAGAAAGAAATTAAGGAAACAATTCCATTCACCATTGCAATGAAAAGAATAAAATATTTAGGAATATATCTACCTAAAGAAACTAAAGACCTATATATAGAAAACTATAAAACACTGATGAAAGAAATCAAAGAGGACACAAATAGATGAAGAAATATACCATGTTCATGGATCAGAAGAATCATTTAGTGAAAATGAGTAAACTACCCAAAGCAATCTATAGATTCAATGCAATCCCTATCAAGCTACCAGCGATATTTTTCACAGAGCTAGAACAAATAATTTCACAATTTGTATGGAAATACAAAAAACCTCGACTAGCCAAAGCAATCTTGAGAGAGAAGAATGGACCTGGAGGAATCAACCTGCCTGACTTCAGGCTCTGCTACAAAGCCACAGTCATCAGGACAGTATGATACTGGCACAAAGACATAGATCAATGGAACAAAATAGAAAGCCCAGAGATAAATCCACACACCTATGGACACCTTATCTTTGACAAAGGAGGCAAGAATATACAATGGAGAAAAGACAATCGCTAACAAGTGGTGCCAGGAAAACTGGTCAACCACTTGTAAAAGAATGAAACTAGATCACTTTCTAATACCATACACAAAAATAAACTCAAAATGGATGAAAGATCTAAATATAAGACCAGAAACTATAAAACTCCTAGAAAGGAACATAGGCAAAACAATCTCTGACATAAATCACAGTAGGACCCTCTATGACCCACCTCCAAGAATATTGGAAATAAAAGCAAAAATAAACAAATGGGATCTAATTAAAATTAGAGACACAGATGTATAGAACAGTCTTTTGGACTCTGTGGGAGAAGGAGAGGGTGGGATGATTTGGGAGAATGGCATTGAAACATGTATAATATCATATACAAAATGAATCGCCAGTCCAGGATTGATGCAGGATACAGGATGCTTGGGGCTGGTGCACTGGGATGACCTGGAGGGATGGTATGGGGAGGGAGGTGGGAGGGGGGTTCAGGATGGGGAACACACGTATACCTGTGGCAGATTCATGTTGATGTATGGTAAAACCAATACAATATTGTAAAGTAATTAACCTCCAATTAAAATAAATAAATTTATATTTTTAAAAAAAACTGTTCTCCATAGTGGCTGTACGAGTTTGCATTCCCACCAACAGTGTAGGAGGGTTCCCTTTTCTCCACACCCTCTCCAGCATTTATTGCTTGCAGATTTTTGGATCGCAGACATTCTGACTGGTGTGAAGTGGTACCTCATTGTGGTTTTAATTTGCATTTCTCTGATAATGAGTGATGTTGAGCATCTTTTCATGTGTTTGTTAGCCATCCGTAGGTCTTCTTTGGAGAAATGTCTATTTAGTTCTTTGGCCCATTTTTTGATTGGGTCATTTATTTTTCTGGAATTGAGCTGCATAAGTTGCTTGTATATTTTTGAGATTAGTTGTTTGTCAGTTGCTTCATTTGCTATTATTTTCTCCCATTCAGAAGGCTGTCTTTTCACCTTGCTGATATTTTCCTTTGTTGTGCAGAAGCTTTTAATTTTAATTAGATCCCATTTGTTTATTTTTGCTTTTATTTCCAGAATTCTGGGAGGTGGATCATAGAGGAACCTGCTGTGATTTATGTCGGAGAGTGTTTTGCCTATGTTCTCCTCTAGGAGTTTTATAGTTTCTGGTCTTACATTTAGATCTTTAATCCATTTTGAGTTTATTTTTGTGTGCAGTGTTAGAAAGTGATCTAGATTCCTTAAAAAATTGCAAATAGAACTGCCTTATGACCCAGCAGTCCCACTGCTGGGCATACACACCGAGGAAACCAGAATTGAAAGAGACACATGTACCCCAATGTTCATCACAGCACTGTTTATAATAGCCAGGACATGGAAACAACCTAGATGTCCATCAGCAGATGAATGGATAAGAAAGCTTTGGTACATATACACAATGGAGTATTACTCAGCCATTAAAAAGAATTCATTTGAATCAGTTCTGATGAGATGGATGAAACTGGAGCCGATTATACAGAGTGAAGTAAGCCAGAAAGAAAAACACCAATACAGTATACTAACACATATATATGGAATTTAGAAAGATGGCAATGACGACCCTGTATGCAAGACAGGAAAAAAGACACAGCTGTGTATAACGGACTTTTGGACTCAGAGGGAGAGGGAGAGGGTGGGATGATTTGGGAGAATGGCATTCTATCATGTATACTATCATGTAAGAATTGAATCGCCAGTCTATGTCTGACGCAGGATACAGCATGCTTGGGGCTGGTGCATGGGGAGGACCCATAGAGATGTTATGGGGAGGGAGGTGGGAGGGGGGTTCGTGTTTGGGAACACATGTAAGAATTAAAGATTTTAAAATTAAAAAAATAAAAAACTATTTAAAAAAAAAAAAAAAAACTAACACCTTTTGTGCCAGAGAGTAATGAATTGCTGAAGGGTGATGGAGACATCAGAAGGGCACACAAATCAGTTTAAATAGGTTCCCACAGGTGAAGCCCATGTTAATTTGAATATAAACTTGATAACTATAACATACTGTAACTCCTTGAGTGAAATAAAAAGCATTGAGTACCTGCTGATACAAACAAATCAATAAATGGAGGAAGAGAGAAAATTCCACCTTGCAATAGATGGCCAGTTCATAAATCCAAAAGGGATGATGGAGCTAGAAGATCTCTGCCTGATACAGCCTGGTTCCACCACTGGGTAAACAGACAGATAGATAGATGGGCTGTTCTCACTCTCTTCCTTGGTGAGGTTCATCTTTCTCTTGTAATAATGTACTATATGTACCTTATTTCTTATTATGGATGGTTTTTCTTCAGTCCCATCTATTTTCCCACCATTTACAGTTATTTTTCAGCCCCTGAATTTGACCTCTTCACACTTTGGTTAAATGGGACTTGCCCCTTGAAGCTTTTCTACCCTTTGTCACCACGCCCATAGCCTCCACCGTGGGTATGACCTCTTGTACCCTCCCTCATGCACACTTAGTCATTCAGCTGTGTCCAACTCTTGCAACCCCATGGACTGTAGCCCACCAGGTTCCTCTGTCCAAGGAATTTTCCAGGCAAGAATAATGGAGTAGGTTGTTATTTCCTACGCCAGGGGATCTTAGCCACCCAGAGACTGAATCCACATCCCCTGCATTGGCAGGCAGATTCTTTACCACTGAGCCACCAGGGAAGCCACCTTCCCTCACCTCCAACCAAAGTCTAGCCCAGGTCTAGAGCTCTCAAGCAAAGGCAAAACCAGAGTAATTTCTGCTTCCCAATATAAGGATAACAAATAGAGTTTTTCCTTCATTTTCTTCCAACAGCTCATCCTACTTTCTCCATTCAGTCTGAAATGTGTTTCTTGACACACTATGGTATTGGGTACTGTTCAGGACTCTTCCAGTCCCTTCCTAGTTGAAATATTGCAAACATGATTGAATATTCTTTCCTTTCCATAGAATGTGCTCTGCACCTACTAGACGGGTGAAGAGCAAATATAGAGGGGAAAATATTATCCAACACAATTTGTTTCCTTCTTTTTTTCTTTCATCTTATAGATTCTTCCTTTTATCCTTTACTGGATAATTACAAAATTATTATTTTGATTATAAGATAGATGAAGAAGCAGTGGGCAAGCAGTCTCCACATTTGGATAGTAGTTAATTCTGCCAGCACAAATTATGGGATCTGACATGAGCAACTTAATCATTTGAACCTTGGTGTCTTCACTGAAAAAATATGGGTTTAATCTAATAACTTCTTTTTTTTAACATTTAGACTTGGATTTTTTTAACTTTTTATTTTGTATTGATGTGTAGCCAATTAACAATGTTGTGATAGTTTCAGGTGAACAGAAAAGGGACTCAGCCATACATATACAGGTATCCATCCTCCCCCAAATGCCCCTTCCATCCAGGCTGCCACATAACATTGAGCAGAGTTCCCTGTGCTATACAGTGCATGCGTGCATGCATGCTAAGTTGCTTCAGTCATGTCCAACTCTTTTGCGACCCCATAAACTGTAGTCTGCCAGGTTCTCCTGTCCATGGGATTCTCCAGGCAAGGATACTGGAGAGGGTTGTCATGCCCTCCTCCAGGGGATCTTTGCAACTCAGGGATCAAATCCATACCTCTTGCAATTCCTGCATTAGAAGGTGGGTTCTTTACCACTGAACCACCTGGGAAGCCCTACCTGAAAACACATCCCTTAAATACACACTAGCCTCTGCTATGAGCAAGATCTAAGCCTGTATTAAACCACTGAGTTTCCATGGTGGGAGTGAATGATATTTATTAAAGCATTGTCCTCGCCTAACTAAATCAAGTACCAAACCTCTTGCTCTGTCACTTACTTCTTTTGCTTGAAACCTTTCTGTATTAATACTGCCTATCCATTAGATCTTTATTTAAATGCCATCCACTCCAAAAGGTCTACTTTTTCTGATTATTCATCTAAAATAATCTAGTCCCTCTTCCATCCCTGTCTGCCATCCCCCTTACCACACTCTACTTTTCTTCAAAGTGTATATCGTCAGCTAATGTGGTTATATATTTATTATTTGTTTATTGTCTTCTCACACTGATATATAAGACCCATTAGAAAAATGCCAGCTGTTCTTTTTGTGTGTGTGTGTGAGATACCCCAGTTCATAGCTCATAGTAAGAGCTCTATCAGTACTGAATGGTGAATGCTGGTAATGAATGAATGAATGAATGATGAATGAATGATTGGGTTTTCCCTGCTTTTTAGCAGCATGGCCCTGTTTGAGCTGCTGCTGTCACCATAGACCCAGTTGCCTCACACCTCATTTTCAGCTGTACCACAGCACATGTCTTGTTGCTCTCCCATCAATTAAGCTCATCGTAACAGCTTCAAATGAAGTAGTGTACTTCCTGAAAGGTGATATTCTGTCACAGCTTCAAAAGCTGAGGCAAGTGAGAAATCAAATGTAAACTCCAACAAGGAGAACTGAAACCAGTCTTGGAGGCTGACGATGAGGGCTGAGAACACAGCACTTCTGTGGGCCTGGAGCAAGAGTGGCCCCACAGGTGGCTGCCTCCCAACCCCTACTTTCAGGCAGAGCTATTCAGTCTGCTAGGACTCCAGGCCTCCTCTCGTCTCTGGCCCTTGGTAGGCTTTGGACTGGGACACTTTTGGAAAGAATGTTGGTGAGACTAGGTCAGACAGCCTCAGGTTCAAAGCCAGGATCGGACCTCATCAGGTCCACCATTTAAGGTTAGGTCACATTCATTAATTCAATGATTTTTACTGAGTGCTTTCTCTGTGTGATTCTGCTTCTGCTAAGTCACTTCAGTCGTGTCTGACTCTGTGAGACCCCTTAGACAGCAGCCCACCAGGTTCCCCCATCCCTGGGATTCTCTAGGCAAGAATACTGGAGTGGGTTGTCATTTCCTTCTCAAAGGTACGAAAGTGAAAGTGAAAGTGAAGTTGTGTCCGACTTCTAGTGACCCCATGGACTGCAGACTACCAGGCTTCTCCTTCCATGGGATTTTCCAGGCAAGAGTACTTGAGTGGGTTGCCATTGCCTTCTCCCTGTGTGATTCTAAGTGATGGAAAAACAGCTATAAAATAAATATATATAAGGAATCTTGGTCAAGATACTTAGCCCCTCTGAGGCTCAGTTTCTCTAGCTACAAAATGGGCAAGAAACCAGCTTCATTCATCTTTAAGAACTAAACATGAAAGCATCTGAAAGGAGTTGGTACATGTTATTTCTTCATTTTTCATTAATTCATAGCCTCAAGTATTTTAAACAAAAATTTTGGAATTCCCTGGCAGTCCAGTGGTTAAGACTCTGAGTTTCCACTGCAAGGAGCATTAGTTCAATCCCTGGTCTGGGAAATAAGAGCCCACATGCCATGTGGTGCAATCAAAAATAAAAAAATAAAATTAACTTAATGTATTATCTTTCCTATAAGCATAAACAAAATAATAAATACATGATTCCCTACAAGTTCAGTGAAATTTTTCAAAAGATGTATAGGATGCTATTTCAAGGAGTTTATAATCTAGTAGGAAAGATAGGTAAAATTTCACGATCCCTTGGTTTTAACTGTGAAATACTCCCTGACAGAGAAGTCACTTGTTATACCATGCTTCACATCAATCTGTAGTTTGTAGGATCTGGACACATTTTCAAACTATAACTGGGCTGAAACTTAAAGGATGAGAAATTAATCACAAGGCAACAAGGCAGAAGGACGATGAGAGTGCATGGGTGGAGCTGGGAAGGTGCATGGAGTGTAATAAACAAGGCACAAGCCTGAATGGCCAGCACACAGTAAACAGAGTGGAAACCGATGAAGAGAGGCAAGATGGTACCCAACCAGGTGAGCCAAGGTTAGGGCATCGGTGTTATGCTAAGAACAATGGGAAATCACTGCAATACCTATGCAAGAGAGGGAGGCCAGGGTATAATCAGTTCTGCATTTTATGGTGATTAGTCAGGTTCCATGAAGAGAATGGATTGTTAGAGGAAAAAGCATAGAAAAGGGGAGTCAACCATGTAGGAAGCTATTGCAAATTCCAAGTGAAAAATAAGAATTCTTTGAACAAGAGTGTTAACAATAAAGATGGAGAGAGGCAAATGAACTTGAGAGATATTTAGGAGGCAAAATCAGTAAGACGTTGTGATGGATTGGATCTAGGCAATGAAGGAGCAGGTGCACCCTGGAAGACTCCTTGCTTTCTAATTTGAACAACTCGGAAAATGCTGCTGCCATTTCACTGAGATAAGATTCTCTGGAAGCAAGGCAGGCTGAGGAGAAAGGTCATGATTATGACTTTGGACATTGTGACTGTAACCACAGAGTGTGAGCCCACGTGTGCCATGGTGAGGACATTACTTTCCTTAGTGACTATGAAGCCTGGCTTAGGACCCAGTAGCGGAAATGTTCAGCTTTCTCTTTTCACTCCCAGCCTTCCTTCATTAATTATTCAACACATGCCAAGCACTCTTCTAGATACACCAGTGAACCCACAAAGTCACACCTCTTGTGGAGTTTACTTTCTAAAAGAGTAGGCAGATAACAAAATATACAGACAGTACTCTAGCTAAACAGCAAGAAAATAAATAGAGCAGGGCGAGGAGGAGAGATGTCAGGCTGCTTTTTCATGTATTAATAGAATGGCCAAGGAGTGGAGCCAGGAAGATGGCCGTAAACATGGCGATGGGGAAAGGGGGTTGGAGGCAGATGGACCAAAAAATCATAAAGACCCTGAAGTGCGTTCACTTGGCTTGTTCTAGGAGCAGCTCAAAGACCGCTGAGGCTGGAACCCAGCTGAGTGTGGCAGGAGTAGATGCTAGACCATGTGAGTGAGGAGTTGGCTTTTACTCTGAGTGTCAAAGCAAGATGGAAAACACTGTACTGTGAGTCAGAGAGTAACAGGAGCTGTGTTCTTGGCACAGCCTATGCCCGGAAGCAGAAACATTCAGAACCAACCAAACATTCAGAACCAACTCTCTCCAGTGCTTTCTTCCTCTTCTATTTCTACTTCAATTCAGTGAATGAATATGAACAAGTGTAGAACTCAATTAATTATTTTAAATGACTTTTATGGAACATTTGCTCTGATGATCTTCCAAGCCCTTTCACAGGTGACAAGTAGTTCAAGAGCAGCCTTTTTTCATTAGGCCTTTACTGGAGATCAACCATTTGGTAATTCATGACAACTAGGAAGTGGATGGGCTTTATTTACCTTTATTTTACAGATTATGAAACTGAGGCTCAGAGAAGTTAACTATCTTAAGTAAAGTCACACAGCCCATAAATGGTAGAGGCAAGACTCATCAGATGTGGATAGGGCTTCCAGACTCCAAGTCCACACAGCCTCTACGGTTCCCTGACAGACCCACCCAGCTGCACCTGTTTCTTCCCCTCAATGTGTTTTATATTGAAAAGAATGGATCCGAAAACAGACAAATGACAAGCATACAAGTATGTTCACATTTCAAAACAAAGTACATCACTAACAATGAATGAAAAGGAATATTTTCAAGGACAGAAGGGAGAAGAACCTTCCAAGCAGGAAGAACAACAAGGATATGTACTGTTTCAAGACTGTGATGCTCGGTCCTCACCTTGACTTCATTTTAGAATTGAATCAGATGTGTGTGCATCTGTGTGCACATGTGTCCACACATATACATATGTTCCATGGCCCTACTTAAGACCAAGTGAATTACTAAATTTTAAAAGATTCCAGGTCTATGCTGCTGTGAAGTCAGGATTGAAAATACTGAATTATATATTGATTGTCAAAGTTTATCCTCCACATCTCTGACCTCCTCCTTCTTTATTGGGGCACCTTTGGGGGTGCTGGTGAATCTGTACATTAAGTAGTAACCCAGGTGATTCTAACGCAAGAACTATCTTAATCAGATTAATAAGTGGTGATAACAGTCAAATCTGTCAGAGGAAGCCACTTCACCTGCAGGCAGGAAAAGTGTAATAGGTATTTCAGGTATTTAGAAGAGGCTGTCAAAAGTCAGCTTGAGTGGGAAAAGCCATGACTCAGCAGAGCTTAGCAGAAATTTCAAAGAGCCTTCTGACTTCTAATCTGCCTCGTCATAAAAAGAGGGGGCCCTGGTGGCTCAGCAGTAGAGTCCTTTATTTTACAGATGATGACACTGAGGCTCAGAGAAGTTATGTATCTTAAATAAAGTCACACAGCCAATAAATGGTAGAGTCAAGATTCATCAGAACAGCCAGGGCTTCCAGACTCCAAGTCCACATGGTCTTCATGGCTCTGAGACAAAGGTTGGATCCCTGGGTCGAGAAGATCCCCTGGAGAAGGAAATGGCAACCCACTCCAGTATTCTTGTCTGGGAAATCCCATGGACAGAGGAGCCTGGCATGCTGCAGTCCGTGGGGTCACAAAGAGTCAGACACAACTTAGTGACTAAACAGCAACACAACAAAATACAATACTACAAACAGGAAGTACATAATTTACAGAATTTCAAACATTTTCAGGAAAAAAAAGTAAAACCTTTGTTCAGTGTTTCCATTTTCCAAGTGGTTTCTAAGTGCTTTTAATATGGAGGGCAATAACTTGGGCTTTTTTTAAATCGTACACAGCTAATTACCAGACGTACCCGTCCTGCAAGCATTTAATGCCTACATAAAACATGGGGCCATAATGAAGATAATTGAAAGTATGACTTTCATCAATATTTAATTAGCATTTGGTGCTAACTCATTATTTCGGTACAATTAATTTGACATCTTGCTATATGTCCTGAACAGATTTCAATCCAGAGGGCTGTTTTATTGGTGAGACATGTGTAACACTCCACGTGCCCCTACCCAGAGGAAACAATATGAAATATGAGGGAGATGATTGACACTTTAATCTAGTTCTGAGCAGCAAAGCCTAATATATTAAAACCAAATAAGCATGTTTACTTAGCAAGGCAAATCCAGGGCTAATGAAAATCCTGGCCTTGCTCAAGCATCAGGGAGAGAACCCTACTGTCTGAGCACAATTCTTGGGGTGTCAGCTGTTGCACAGGACTGGGGAAGCATTCAGAGCTGGATACCTGTGATCAGAAGTTTAACAACTGGGACTTCCCTGGAAATCCAGTGGTTAAGACTCTGCACTTCCACTGCCAGGGGAATGGGTTCAATCCCTGATTTGGGAACAAAGATCTTGCATGTCCTCCAGGGAAGCAAAAAAATGATAAAAATTATTATTTTTTTGAGCTTGACTTTATTTTTTTATTTTATTTAATTTTTATTTAGAAGCATATCAGTAATTAAAAACAAACTTTTTTTTACTTTACAATATTGTATTGGTTTTAAAAGAGGGGATATTTGTTTACATATAGCTGAATAATGTTGCTGTACAGCAGAAACTAACACGACATTGTAAAGCAACTATACTCTGATAAAAAATACAAGAATACGTTTGACTTTATTTTATATCTTGTATTTTTTATTAGAGTATAGTTGCTTTACAATGTCATGTTAGTTTCTGCTGTACAGCAACATTATTCAGCTATATGTATACATATATCCCCTCTTTTTTGTATTTCCTTTGCATTTAGGTCACCATAGAGCACCGAGTAGAGTTCTCTGTGCTGTGTGTGGGTGTGGGTGTGTGTGGGGGGGAGGGGTGTGTGCGTGTGTGTGGGCTCAGTCATGTCTGACTTTTTGCAGTCTCATGGGTGGTAGGCCTCCAGGCTCCTCTGTCCATGGGATTTCCCAGGCAAGAATACTGGAGCAGGTGGCCATTTCCCCTTCCAGGGGACCTTCCTGGTGCAGGGATCAAGCCTGAGTCTCTTGTGCCTCTTGCCTTGGCAGGCAGATTCTTTAGCAGCTGTGCTACCTGTGTTATGCAGTTTTTTGTTGGTTGGTTGGTTGGTTTTTTTTAAAAAGAGGTTTAACAAATCACACACTTGTACAACCATGGAAGCTCAATGTATTATCCTGCTGGAGGCAAGGGATTCTGCAACAGGAGAAGAACAAAGAACTGAAGGCCAGAATCCTAAGACCAGAGTTTCAAGTGGGTCCCATAATTTAAGCATCTGTTGACCTTTGAGCAGCCCTATGGCTCAGTTTATATATGTGCAAAAATGGAAATGGTAAATATGACTCATCAGACCTGTGTCTCTTCAACTCTCTGTGGTGAAGGACTAGTTTAGTGTTTTACATGTTGTTTCGTCTTTATAATTTTCCATTGGTTGTGAATTGAAATATCCTTGAAACACAAGAACACACATACATACACAACAACAACAACATACCAAAAAGAATGAAAACAGTAACACTGTTGTGGGCACTGATATGATGAAATAGCAAATAAAACACAGAGAAGTTTCCTAAGCCCATAAACCTTATACCCCAGTGGGAAGAAAAGAATTAGTAAATAAGTAAACTAATAAATAAAATGATAATTTAGGATAGTAACAAGAGATGTGGGGGAAAAATACCAGGTAACGGGTCTGAGAGTGATAGAGCATGGTGGGCTGCTTTTAACTGGGTGGTCCCTGAAGGGGGATTTCTGAGGCAAGGATTTGAAAGTTGAAATCTGATGGGAGGAAGAGACTGGTGGGTGTAGGTCTCAGGGAAGAGCACTGCAGGCATGTTTACATGCCAGGCACTAGGATAGAATCCAGGGTGGCAAAGATCAACATGACTCTGAAAAAGTCCTTTTCTAATTAATACTAACAAATAATTGGAACATTTTAATGTAAGGGAATCTGGGCATCGCATTGCCCTTTTGCTGTGATTAATTGTTTTTTAAAAGTTATTAACTAATAACACTTTTATTACCTGCTGCATGCCAGGATTTCTTTCAAGCAATTTTCGTATACTCATAGAAATCCTATAAAGTAGTTTTGATGATGATGATGACTATATTATTATTAGTGAATAGTTAATAAAAAGGCACAGAGTAGGTAATTTCTACAAACCATAGTGAACAAGTTGGAGGAGCAAAAATCAAACTCCAATAATACGAGGCCAGACCCAACACGCCTGACCTTTTGTAGTTTACTGAAATTATTCCTTACTCTGTTACTGTGCTAGCAAATATATCCTTCTTACATGGAGCTCAGAAGGTTTATAGGTTTTTTTAAAGGTTATCTTTTCATTTTGGAGTAACAAATATTTTTTCTATGTCAATATGCAATTTACCAGTTTGCAAAATGAAAAGCCATAAATTCCTCATTTGATAATTTATAACTTGAAAAAAAGAATAGAAAAAGTAAAAAGACCTACAAAGTAAAGTCTCAATATTTTATTATTAGACTCATAGATGTAAGATTACTCTTTTCAAATACCCTATGATATCACTTATATGTGGAATCTAAAATATGATACAAATAAACTTCTTTACCAAACAGAAACAGACTCACAGAAAACAAACCTATGGTTACCTAAGGGAAAAAGGGTTGGGGGAGGGGTAAATTAGGAGTTTGGGATTAGCAGATAAGAACTACTATATAAGAAATAGATAAAAAACAAGATCCTACTGTATAGCGTAGGGAATGAAATTCAATATCCTATAATAAATAATAATAGAGAATATGAAAGAAACAAAAAAAATTACTTTTTCAAATTGTTGTACTCTTATTCTCAATTTTTGTACTTACCTTACACGGATCAGTAAAGGCTCACAAACCACACTTGCAGGGCACTGCTTTAGACTTCTCACAGGGTTGTGAGATTAGTAAATTGAATAGATTTTAAAATAATTTGAAGGAGTGAATAGCACTCTACTTCTGAGCAGGGGGATAGGCAGCGGTGGCATTTGGATATGGGGAGGAGACGTGACTTTTCTTTCTTCAGCAGGAAACAATGCTGATCCCCAATTTGGAGTCAGTCAGCTCTCTGAGATTTCCTGAGGCTCAGATTCAAGAATAACAGCTAGTTTAAGCTTAGTCCTACTGTAAACAGAAGGTGAATGAAATAAATGAACTAATTGCTATGCTAATAGTATGTATGACACATCAAAACTTGAAAAGCAGAGGGAAGCCTGCTTTAGGAAGCAGTGCATTGCTGTGAACATCTCTGGGCTTCTCTGTAGAACATAACTAGTGTCTGCTCACCCCACTCCAGGTAAGGAAGCTGGAGTATTTACCTCTAGGCCCTGTATCATGGGCACCTGGCAGTTCTAACTCCCTGGCACTTGTCCACCTCTTACCTGGGCCAAGAAAAAGGTGTGAAGCAGAGAATCGTAGGTGAGTGCAGTAGAATGCTGATAGACCATCTGTACTGGAAAGGTTGCTGGGGGTGAATGGTAAGGGCACCTACCACGTCAATTACAACACTGAAGGGTGAGCATATCCACCAAAGGCACGTAAAACACAATCACTGTCTTCTCAGATCAAAGCAGGAAGCTGCATTGTATGGTGGACAGCTCATGGGATTCGGATTTGAAAGGAGTGGACTTGAATGTTATCTCCAGACCTTACTGGCTATGTATATTGGAGGAATCTCTTCAAGTCTTTGGTTCACCTGTATGTTTCCTCATCTGCGGCATGAGTAGCATAATAGTAAAATGGACGTAAGAGCAAGGCAATGAGTACCAAGAGAGGTATATAATTGATGGAGAGTGCCTTTAAACAATCCATTTTCATTTTTTCTATTAGAAGCTTTTAGAAAAGAAGTTTTCATGTGGTAAGTTATTCAAAAATTACTTGGAAAGCTTATTAAAAATACAGCATCCTGGATCTATATTTAGAGTTTCTGATTCAGGATGTAACACAAGATTTTGCATTGTTTAAAAGTCCCTGTGTGACTCAGATGGTAAAGAATCTACCTGCCATGCGGGAGACCTGGGTTTGATCCCTGGGTTGGGAAGATGCCCTGGAGGAGGGCTTGACAACCCATCCCAGAATTCTTGCCTGGAGAATCCCCATGGACAGAGGCATCTAGCAGGCTGCCGTCCATTGGGTCACAAAGAGTCAACACGACTGCGTGACTAGTGACTAACACTGCTACTGGATTTACCCTATGGGGCAAAGAGGAACAATCAAAGGCCTTAAAACAGAGGAGTGATGTGATTGGTAGACTGCAGAGAAATGTCTCTGACTGCAGCACTGAGGATAGATTTGGGGGAAAGAAGGTGAGGACTGAGAAAAAGACCAGGAGAGAGGCTACGGAAATAAACTGGAAGAGAGAATCTGAGATCTGGAACTGAGGCAACAAATAAGAGAACAGAGAAGGGAAGACATGAGAAATAGGGACACAAGTACTAATAATGCAGAAGATGAACATGTGTATGCGTATCATATGCTCCTATTTTGCTTATAAATTTGTGTATATATATGTATGTATAAACACACACACATTTACACAGAAAAAAAGAGAAAAAGAAATGTAACCAGATGTTAAGAGTGGTTATCTCTGAATGATAGGATATAATGGTGATCTAAAAGATTTTTTTTAATACATGTTTTTCTTCCAAAATGCTCTATAATTAAGCATGAATTACCTTTATGATTAAATTTTTTAAAAAAGAAACAAAGAAGGAGGAACTTCGTTATAAGACAGGAGTTCACAAGGATGATGAGGAAGAGACAGAGGAAATCTATGAAAGAACAATCCAGGCTTCCTGAGGACTTGGAAGCAGATTCTGGAGAACCACTTGCACTATTAGTTAACTATGATGTGGCAGGTTAGATGAGACAGGATTTTTCCAGCTCCTACTGTCACCTCATTTGCCTTTAAAATACAATTAAATAAAAGTTACTACAGATTGATTGATGGCTGGAGTTCTGCTTGCTTGCAAAATGGATAGGATTTGAATTATACATTTATTGCACATATAATAAATCTAATGCTTTCCTATTTCTTTAATGATTTTTAACTTTAAAGGAGAGTCAGATATCCACAAGGGAGGAAAAAAATCCATAGTTTTCAAAATTGACAAGAACATAAGGCTTAGCAAAACCCATGCCAAGTACCACGGCTTGGTAATCTAAGAAAAAATCCAATATATGGAATAGTTCTCCTTAGATTAGCATATGTTAATTTTGGTTGCATAAAACTTCATTCTTGATTGAAGATTAAATGAGTCAGTGTAATCCATGACTACAAAATGTGGGATAACATCGAATGGAGCTTTCAGGATGGTCACTATTCCTTCCTTGAATGAACTTCTGATGAAGGTCTTTAGTCATAATTTCATTTTACAAAAGAGGTCCAAAACTTCCCTGGGCTCCCTAAAGCAAACAGCAGCCCTGGAAAATCTTCCCAGTGCTTCTCCACTGACACCCAGCAAGGGAACAGGAGACCTCCTAACCTTCACCTTCAAAGAGGAACATCAGGGGGCTTGAAATAGCAGAAGGGCTAGTTACCTCACAGTGTTAACAAAAGATTGCAAGAGAGGTTTTCACTGAAAGCTGGGTTGAGCAAGGGCATCACCATATTGGAGGAGGCAAGCGTCAGAAAGAGCACGGTCAGGCTCTGCTACTGTTCCCAACATAACAAATGGCCCCAGTCAAACTACCAAGAGAGAAAAGGTTGGTGCATGTGTAGGCAAAGCTTGTAAATAAGAATACAAATGGTGGAGTTTGTGTTTAGAGAATATCAGGACAGAGGTAGAAATTTAAACAGATGAGTAGCAGACAAGTACATCTCAAGCCAACACTGTGGCAACACTTGCTGTTTGCTGTCTATGGCTCAAGAGGTCAAAATATCTCTCTACAGCCCTGTTCTAGAAAAACATTTCCTAAGTTCAGTGATTCCTATGAACCTTTGCAGAGCAGTCCTGCAAGGGACCCTTATTCCTGTAGATATGCAATTTTTTTTTTCCCCCACATCATGTGACTTGTGGTATCCTAGTTCCCTGACCAGGGATTGAACCTAGGCTCTCAGCAGTGAAAGCATGGAGTCCTAACCACTGGACCTGCAGGGAATTTCTACATATGCAACTCTTCTAAGAATATATGCTGCTGCTGCTGCTAAGTCGCTTCAGTCGTGTCCAACTCTGTGCGACCCCATAAAGGGCAGCCTACCAGGCTCCCCTGTCCCTGGGATTCTCCAGACAAGAACACTGGAGTGGATTGCCATTTCCTTCTCCAATATAAGAATATATAAGAATGCCTAAATAGAATTAGCTGTAAAAAGCATTGGCATTGCATCTCACCAATATTTGTACACTTACTACTACTTTTTAAGTGTATATCAATTTTAATGAGATTAATTCTTAGTAACTTTGCATATTTGATATTTTCTCACAACACATACAAAAAAATGGGTTAACTGTGGTGTGAGGAACTGTGAAACTTCCCTGCTCAAAAAACTAGGAATACCTGTCTTAAATAATTTACAGTTATCAATATAAGACAGTAAGAGAACTGATAATAGCTTAGAGATGTAGTTCTTAGATTTGGTTATACATTTTAATTACCTGGGGGGCTCTTTAAAAACCCAATGCCCAGGTCACACTCCATACCAATTAAATCAGGATCTGTGAGGTGAGACCCCAGCATCAGATCATTTAAAGCACATATATTCCCATTTTAATTTCTTTGAAAACTGAGGAGATGCACATGAGAAACATTTATATGTATAAAAAAGTATAGACAATGAAAAGTAAGTCTCCTCCCACCTCTTATTTCAACATCTATTATCTTTTCAGACACCACAACTATGACCAGCTTCTTGGCAACAATGCACAGATATCCCAAGCATATGTAAGCATAAACATTGATATTCTTATTGTTACACGAATTGTTTATCTTCACCAAACATACAACAACCTCTACCATATGAATGGATGCAGCATAAAGGTGTGAGCCTATGAGTTTTCAAAGAAAGAAGCTGCTAAGCTGAGCAGAATCAGTTCTTTCTAGGTTTTGCATAAATATTCTTTTGCTATATGTTTATTAATTTTGCCATCTGTTAGCACTCGGTGATAGACAAGCAGTTGCTGCTGCTAAGTCGCTTCAGTCGTGTCTGACTCTGTGCGACACTGTGGACGGCAGCCCACCAGGCTCCCCCATCCCTGGGATTCTCCAGGCAAGAACACTGGAGTGGGTTGCCATTTCCTTCTCCAATGCATGAAGTGAAAAGTAAAAGTGAAGTCGCTCAGTCGTGTCCGACTCTTAGCAACCCCATGGACTGCAGCCCACCAGGCTCCTCCGTCCATGGGATTTTCCAGGCAAGACTACTGGAGTGGGGTGCCATTGCCTTCTCCAGACAAGCAGTAGTAGAAACCAAAGTTTAAAAAGTACTTTGAGAGATAAGCTTTAGTTTGAGAGGGAAAGGAAAGTCACTCAGTCATGTCCGATTCTTTGTCACCCCATTTCTAAGCCAGAATACTGGATTGGGTAGCCTTTCCCTTCTCCAGGGAATCTTCCCAACCCAGGGATCGAACCCAGGTCTCCTGCATTGCAGGCAGATTCTTTACCAGCTGAGCCACAAGCTTGAGAAGATTCTATCAATTATCTTAATTTTTATGCAAATGCACACCGCTGTTAGAATTCAACCTTGGAACTAGTTTGAGAGCAATTGCCTTGAAGGATTCAGAGCAGTGCTTGAGTGAGGGAGACAGAAAGGGGTAGAAAAGGAAAGGATGATTTGTCCTGGATCCATCCCTAGAAGAAGACAAGAAAAGTCAGGTCCCAGGAGTTTCCAAGATTAATTCGAATTTGCTCAAAATCCATGTCTTTATCTTTTTATTCCTCTGGCTGTCTCTGGGCTTCCCCTTTTAACAACCCACTGCCCACTGTTCACCTTTAAGGTCAGGGGCAAAGTCTTAGAACCAGTGCATCCTTAATGTCTAACACACTATTTGTTCTGAAATGTAAGATCCTCAGGAGCAGAGTCATCCTATTTGTGAGTGCTAAGTCACTTCAGAGTCCAATTCTTTGCAACTCCATGGACTGTAGCCCACCAGGCTCCTCTGTCCATGGGATTCTCCAGGCAAGAGTACTGGAGTGGGTTGCCATGTGCTTCTCTAGAGGATCTTTCTGACCCAGGGATCAAACCCGTATCCCTTACGACTTCTGCCTGCTGATTCTTTACCACTAGCGCCACCTGGGAAGCCCGTCTATTGACAAAAGGGACTGCCCCTTAAGCTGCTGTGAGAAATAAGTGTGGGTGATTGAGAATGAGACCAAGGGGAATCTGCAGATGTCAACAAAGAAAATGTTGTCCCAAGAATTTTCAAGGAAAGAACACGGAAATCAGAAAGACCAGGTTCAAATTCCAGTGCTGGCACTATTTACTTAACCTCCAGCTGGGCAATCTTCATGGCCTCTGAAATGTGTTCTCTGAAGCTTTGGTTTCCTTGGAGATATGGTGTGGGTGGGGGCATTGTGAGAAAGTGGTCACATGCATCAGGCCTGGCGATCTTGCCTCATTTCATTCAAAACAGTTCTGTTTTTATATTGTTGGGAGTTCCCCATAACATCTCATTTGAACAAAATTTTTCTTGCTCTAAATTTGGTAAAAATTCACTAGACAGATCATTTCTGAGATTTCTTCTGGCTCAAACATTCTAAGATTCAGTAATTTCTAGACTTCGAGAACATGAAATTAATATTTCAGACTCCTGAATTTTCAAATCGGTTTCTTCTTTGGCTTTGGAATTAATCATTTTCTAGAAGTGCCGTCTATGAGAATAACATTCTCATACTAGCACTCTAAATGCACATAGGCATAGAAGCCTTAATAGCTTTTCATGATTTACCAGGAAAATCAATCATTCTCTTTCCTGCTCAGATTTGTAAAACAGCAAGTGGGATTTACTAGGCATATGAATGGCCTACAAAATCTTACTTTCCCAGCGAAAATTTCCAGTGAAAATCAACATGTGGAAAATATTTTTTGCTTGCCCTAATATCCCAACAAGCAGAGGAGGAAGCACACTTTTCTGATAGCTCCCTCTTCACTTCATTTATAGATAACAAATGAGAGAGACGCTATCCTAATAGAAATCAGGAGACTCAAGGATTAATGATTGATATTTTCCCTGGAGCTGACTGACTCCCCAACCCTGTCAGAGGCAGGCTCTCCCTCCAGCAGCTCTCCTGCATCACTGATAATACTGCCTCACACAGAGAAATAGCAGCGGCTACAGTGGCCACTCTCGTTTTCAAATTCTCAGATGCTAGGACTTAGTGAAAACTGAGATTCCTGAGTGTTTTGGGAGGCATATTGGACCAGCATCTAGGACAGCTGAGTTCTGGCTTTGGTTTGACTGTGTGACTTGCCTTAGTCTCAGAGATGGGAATAATAATCCTGGCCCTACAAAGCTCAAGGGGTCACCATGAGATGAGATGCAAGAAGTTTCATTTCTGTAGGTTGTCTTGGCACTTGTGACTCTAACAAAATACTGGAGACAAGGCAGTGTCTTAAACAACAGTCATTCGCTTCTTTTCAGTTCTAGAGGCTGGAAAGTCCAAGATCAAGGTGATGGCAGATTCAGTTATTGGTAAGGGCTCTCCTCCTGACTTACAGAAAGCCACCTTGCTATTCCTTCACATCAAAGGAGAGAGAATGTGTGTGTTCTGGTCTCCTCTTCCCAAAAGGACACTAATCCCATCATAGGGCCTTCACCCTCATGACCCTGATCTAAATTTAATGACCTCCCAAAGGTGCCATCTCTAATAATATGTTTTTAAATGTATCTTGGCTCAATTTGTATATTTTTTATATTTACTTTTTGGCCACCCACATGTGGGATCTTAGTTCCCCAACCAGGGATCGAACCCTTACCCACTGCAGTGGAAGCTTAACCACTTAAAATGGAGTGACTAAGCAGTTAAACATAGAGTGACTAAGCCAACTGGACCATCAGGAAAGTACCAGCCCCAACTCTAAATATTATCACTTTAGTGGTTAGGCATCAGCATATGAACTAGTGGGGCAGGGACAGCAGGGATACATTGAGTTCATACTCAAGGCAAAGCACTGTAGAAATTACCCATGTGTCGAAGGGTATGGAATGATCTGATCAGCATTTATCCCAACCTCTCTAGGATTCAATACTGTACTGTAGGGCCTAGAAGTTAAAAATGACATGCCTCAGATAACCTTGCAACCAGTGGTCTGGTGTGACTGGGTTTTGCCAATCACATACATTTATGAGAAACTTGAGGGCGGGCTTGGTTGTAGTGAAGAGCCTGGGTTTTGCTGGTGCCAGCTGTTACAGGAGTGGCCTGGTTTTGCAGCAAGCTGCTGGAGAGGCAGCCTCTGGATGAGAAAGACAGTTTAATAATTGTGGTTGACCAGCTATTCCTTTGTCAGCCTGATTCTGGACTATGGCCTTGGGAGTCTCCTTGGAAGCTCTGCCTATAGTGAGTTCCCTCCATCCTCCCAGTGATTCTGTAAACTATTAACAATCAGCTATGAATCCTGCCTTAAGATCACTAGAGTCAAGAGATAGTTCTGCTTTTCCTAATTCAGTTGCTAGGAAGAAACAGGACTTCAGAGAGAGCTCCTGAACCTCTTCAGAGAGAGGTTCATATTGACGTTTAAGAGATGTTTAAAAATTGTGTATGAATAAGCGCAGAGTGTCTCAGGACAGACAGGCAGAATTTGATTGAGGAAGTAACCTATGGATAAATCTTAAAGATCCTCGTATGTTTTACTAAATCATTATGCCCTTAGTTTGCAGCTGATAGAAAGTAACAGATTCATGTGCGTGTTTCTGAATGGTCAGCCAGGATAAGCTAGAATTACATATAACCCCAGAATCATAGTGGCTTATAATCGGGAAGGCTTATTTCTCTTGCATTCTTTCCACCTGTCTGATACAGTTAGGCTCCAGCTAGGACCCTTTAATAGAGCACCTACTACCTGGAACTGTGCAGGTCTCATAGCAAAGGGGAAAAGAAGTTAGAAAAACCCACATGGTTTTTGACAACAGGTCATGATACCACGTGAAATAAACCAGACAGAGAAAGGATCTAAAAAAGGTAATGACCTATATGGAAAAAGAATCTAAAAAAGAGGGGATATATGTGCATATGTAACTGATTCACTTTGCTGTACAACAGAAATTAACGTAGCATGGTAAATCAACTATGCTGCTGCTGCTGCTAAGTCGCTTCAGTCATGTCCGACTCTGTGCGACCCCACAGACGGCAGACCACCAGGCTCCCCCGTCCCTGGGATTCTCCAGGCAAGAACACTGGAGTGGGTTGCCATTTCCTTCTCCAATGCATGAAAGTGAAAAGTGAAAGGGAAGTCGCTCAGTCGTGTCCGACCCTCAGCAACCATGGACTGCAGCCTACCATGCTTCTCCATCCATGGGATTTTCCAGGCAAGAGTACTGGAGTGGGTTGCCATTGCCTTCTCCGTATCAACTATACTCCATAAAAATTAATTTTTTAAAAAAGAACTGCATGTTGAAGTCTTGCTAACTTTGTTTAAAAGTCCTAAAAGTAATTGCACCCAGTGAAACCTCAAATAAATATTCATACATTTTATAATTAAAAAAGAGAAAAGATTGAAGAGATAACATACTAACATTGAATTCTTATTCATTCCACGATACTAAGCACTTGTTATTCACCATACATCTTCTGGGCTGGCTCCAGCATGGAGTGGTCCAGAAGATGGACAAGGTCTTTGGTTTCATGGAGTCTTTAGGTTAATAGGTACTTATTACGTGCCATGTGCTCTTATAAACACCTTTCCAGGTATTGTCTCATTTACTCTTCCTACTAATATTAGCCATAGCTTACAGATTAGTAAATTGAGAAGTAAAATACTTTGACCAAGTCCAGACAGAAAGTGGCAGACCAAATCTGCACCAAGGCAGAATTCCACTTGCTGACCATCATAGTAAATCATCACTCGGTTGAAACCATACTAGGTAAGCATGATGGAGACCTGTGGGCTGGAGAAAGGCGTGGGGGATGGGGGGCCTCAAGAGAGAGAGAACAAGGAGAAATACCTGGGTTTGATTATAGAGTAGATATGAGTAGTGAAGGAGATGGATCTCAGAGGTGTTAGGACACTTGGCAGATGAGTAAGTGGATTAACTCACCTTTAACTAACATAAGTGCATCAGAGAAAGCCCATTTGTAAGGGACAATAGTGATGTTGATGTGGGACACATACATTTGAGATTCCTATGTGAGGCATCTAGATTTATTTTGGAAAAGCTAGTTTAAAATTTAGGGGTGGCAAAGTGAGAAATAGAAGTATAGGGTAACTTGGTTGTGTAGGATTTTCACTGATGTCATGGAGCAGAGAGGAGATGGTCTCCCAGGCACGTGTGTGTGTGTGTGTTCATTTGTGTCCAACTCTTTGTGATCCCATGAACTGTAGCCTACCAGGCTCCTGTCCATGGAATTTTCCAGGCAAGAATACTGGAATGGGTTGCCATTTCCTACTCTAGGGGATCTTCCCTACCCGGGTCTCGAACCTGTGTCTCTTGCAACTCCTGCCTTAGCAGGTGGATTCATTACCACTGTGACACATAGATTAGTTTAAAAAGGTTAAAGAGTTGATGCTTAACTGCTATAGCCAGAGGAATATGTCCAATTGTACAAATCAGAGAGTAACTCCACGGATTTTTTCCTGTAGTTGGGGAGAAGATTTCTCAGATGAGGCTCTATTTGGAAGTTACCCACTTTCTGTCAAAATTCATTTAGTAACAGGCAGCTGGATGGGGCATTTTGCCAAACAGGTACTATAGAAGCATAAACCTCTTCCTTCTTCATAATTGCATGGATCTTTACTGCAGCTAAAAGGAACAGAAATTAAATAGTGAGGAAAAAAGAGTTGACATATGCTCTATACTTAGTGTCAGAATTAGAAAAACATCTGGAATATCAACCATGCTATAAGCAAATAAATATTTGGGTGCATAAAATTATTAAATATCAATCCGAGTAGATACCCAACATAATCATCAAACTTAGAGCTATTCTGAGGGTCTGATGTGAAGGAAAGGGAGCAATTCCTTTGAGCCACCTATATTAAAAAAATTTTTTAGTTTTTTGACCACACCCCATGACATATGGCAGCTTAGTTCCCTGACCAGGGATGGAAACTGCACCCCCTACATTGCAAGGCAGCATCTTAACTACTGGACCACAAGGAAAGACCCTGAGCCACCTACAATAAAGGTTTCCCCAATGCCCTTGTTTGGGTGAATATGAGTTATACCTGAAGGGACTGAAATATCAGATTTTTGAAAGCTGAAAACCTGTTATGTTTTGGTTCTTCACAGTTTTTCTGCTGTGTTGGTCCAGAATCTATCTTTATCCTTGGCGCCTATCTTCTCTCTTTCTGGAAATGACCCTTTTCTGTCATGCAAATGTCAGATAAGTATCCAAATGTTTTCTTTAGGAGAATCTAGAGATCAAATTGCCAACATCTGCTGGATCATGGAAAAAGCAAGAGAGTTCCAGAAAAACATCTATTTCTGCTTTATTGATTATGCCAAAGCCTTTGACTATGTGGATCACAATAAACTGCGGAAAATTCTGAAAGAAATGGGAATACCAGACCACCTAACCTGCCCCTTGAGAAATCTGTATGCAGGCCAGGAAGCAACAGTTAGAACTGGACATGGAACAACAGATTGGTTCTAAATAGGAAAAGGAGTACATCAAGGCTGTATATTATCACCCTGCTTATTTAACTTATATGCAGAGTGCCTCATGAGAAACGCTGGACTGGAAGAAACACAAGCTGGAATCAAGATTGCCGGGAGAAATGTCAATAATCTCAGATATGCAGATGACACCACCCTTATGGCAGAAAGTGAAGAGGAACTAAAAAGCCTCTTGATGAAAGTAAAAGAGGAGAGTGAAAAAGTTGGCTTAAAGCTCAACATTCAGAAAACGAAGATCATGGCATCCGGTCCCATCACTTAATGGGAAATAGATGGGGAAACAGTAGAAACAGTATCAGACTTTATTTTGGGGGGCTCCAAAATCACTGCAGATGGTGATTGCAGCCATGAAATTAAAAGATGCTTACTCCTTTGAAGAAAAGTTATAACCAACCTAGACAGCATATTCAAAAGCAGAGACATTACTTTGCCGACTAAGGTCCGTCTAGTCAAGGCTATGGTTTTTCCAGTAGTCATGTATGGATGTGAGAGTTGGACTGTGAAGAAGGCTGAGCACCGAAGAATTGATGCTTTTGAACTATGGTGCTGGAGAAGACTCTTGAGAGTCCCTTGGACTGCAAGGAGATCCAACCAGTCCATTCTGAAGGAGATCAGCCCTGGGATTTCTTTGGAAGGAATGATGCTAAAGCTGAAACTCCAGTACTTTGGCCACCTCATGCGAAGAGTTGACTCATGGGAAAAGACCCTGATGCTGGGAGGGATTGGGGGCAGGCGGAGAAGGGGACGACCGAGGATGAGATGGCTGGATGGCATCACTGACTCGACGGACGCGAGACTGAGTGAACTCTGGGAGTTGGTGATGGACAGGGAGGCCTGGCGTGCTGCGATTCATGGGGTCACAAACAGTTGGACACGACTGAGCGACTGAACTGACTGACTGTACATACCAAGGCTTGTATGTAGACTGAAATACTAAGTAAAAAAGTTGGGCTTTCCTGGTGGCTCCAATGGTAAAGAATCTGCCTGTAATGTGAGAGATCCAGGTTTGATCCCGAGAACCTTGAATGTAGCAAGGCTTATATGTAGACTGAAATGTTAAGCAAACATACTAGTAATATAAATTCTATGTTTTGGCAAAGAGTGTCCCTGAATTGTTAAATAAATTCTTCACCCTAAAGCAAGAATAGAATTGTCCTGTACTTGGAAACTGTGGCTCATTCTTGAGAGATGCATGTGAATTCTCATCTAAACAATTATTCATAAGAGATTGAGGCTAAAACTCGGCCTCAGTGCAGAAATGCCAAGTTGAATCTGAGACAGTTTTGGGTGAAGTAGAAAAGAATAGCTTTGTTGCTTTGCCAGGCAAAGGGGGACACAGGGAGCTCTTGCCCTCAAAATCTATATGTCCCATCCTGGGGGGATTTGATGATTATTTACAGCAACGGTTCCAGGGTGGGGTTGCTGATAAAGATTGATGTGTGTGCAGGGCCTGCACTCCTTTAACCTGGCCTCAGATGGTCTCCTCATGAACTTCTGTGGTTCCAGAGGTTATCAAACTATGACATTCTTTCTGGAATGAAGAATGCCTCAGTAAGCAGTTAACTAACATCTTCCATTTGTTGGGAGTTTTAGTTTTTCAGAAGAGCTCAAAGATATTATGTATATCTCTTGAGGGGGAACCAGGACCCTGCTCCCAAGGCTGCACTAGAGTTTCTTGACTGCCCCACCCTTGTCTCTGCATCCCCTCCTTTCCCTGATTACTAAATGTTTGTTGCTGTTCAGTTGTTTGTTATTGTTCAGTCTGACCCTTTGCAACTCCATGGACTGTAGCATGCCAGGCTTCCCTGTCCTTCACCATCTCCTGGAGTTTGCTCAGACTCATGTCCATTGAGTCAATGATGCCATCCAACCATCTCATCCTCTGTCATTTCCCTTTCCTCCTGCCTTCAATCTTTCCCAACATCAGGGTCTTTTCCAACAAGTTGGCTGTTTGCACCAGATAGCCGAAGTATTGAAGCTGAAGCTTCGGCTTCAACATCAGTCCGTTCAATGAATATTCAGGGTTAATTTCCTTTAGGATTGACTCGTTTGATCTCCTTGCTGTCCAGGGGACTGTTAAGAGTCTTCTCTAACACCACAGTTTGAAAGCAGTGCATGTGCAGAGTCTTAGCCACCAGACCACCAGAGAAGTCCTTCTCTGTGTGCTTTTTAACAGACTTAGGTCTGGAGAAGCAAGCGGGGAGGTACAGGGAAAGAAACCTTTATTGAAGATGAGAAAACTTAGACTATTTATACCCTGTTCCAGATCTTTATTATTTCACTTTAAACATGTTGATTAAAACTCCCATTTTCCATTTCTCTTTGTGTAAAAGTTTTTTAAAGCTATAAAGAGATAGTTATTTAAAGATATAAAGATATTACATTATACAATTATTTAAATATACAAAAATCTGAAGGAGCTTTGAAATTATATAAAACTTACTGATGAAAGGCATTAATTTCGTCTTCATGTATTTATTTACCAAATCCACGGGAGTGCTTCTGCTGGCAGGAATGTGGACTTTATTTACACTGAACTTCCAAAGGCTCCCCAAAGCAGTTGACCTTTCTTTATACTATTTGGCATCAACATGAAAAAAAAAATGTGCACACAATAAATATTTAACTTTCAAGTCATATTTTTCTTTTGATGTTTATCATAATTTCTGGGAGAAAATGTTTAGACCATGTTTTATCCTGAGTTCCCAGGTGATAGAGCCAGAGGCAAAACATACAGACTAATATTTATCAAAGATTAAAATCTGCAGGGAACAGGAATAGAGACAAGGGTGGGGTGAAGGGGAGAAGCCAGCCGCCACCTGCTCCATCTCAAGGGTACTTTTCCAAGAAGTGTTTCAGAAGACGGAGACTCAAGACTGCCCACTACGTGCAGGAGAAAGGAAGAAGACTGTACTGCTTCTCCACTTCCATTTCTCGCTGGTCAAAGCTTTGCATCTGAGTTTTGTGTTTACCTCCCTCACTGGCAGCCGTGCCTGCCTGAGTGGTCCGAGCATCCCCAGCTCTGCCAGGAGGAAGCCCAGCCAGGGCAGAGCTATCAGATCACACCTGTGGGAAGTGAGATGGAGCACAAGCAGCCTCTGGTGCCAACTTTGTGCCCCAAAGCCTCATGGGAAGGCCAGGCTCCCAGGAACTTAAGTGGGACTTCCTGGTAGTCCAGTGGTTGAGAATCTGCCTGCCAACGCAGGGGACACAGGTTCAATCCCTGGTCTGGGATGATTCCACATGCCACTGGGCAACTGAGCCAGTGTGCCACAGCTACTGAAGCCCACACACCCTAGAGCCTGTGCTCCAAGAGAAGCCACCACAGTGAGAAGCCTGTGAACCACAACTAGCACAAGCCCATGTGCAGCAATGAAGACCCAGTGCAGCCAAAAATAAATAAAAATTTTAAAAGCCTTAAAATTTATTTAAAAAAAAAAAAGAATTTTAGATGGTGCTTAGAGGTGTCAGCTCAGAACATATGTAAGTATTTCAGGGATTATTTTACTTCACAAAAATATGGGTATATTTTCTGTATTACTTTTCACGAAAATATAGTCCAAAACAATCCATCAAAATGGCACACTTATGAATTCTTGTAGCATCTATAGACATGGGACACTAAAAAAACTATTGTTGACTGAAAAATAAATGCACAACTTACAAGGGAAAATTATGCTTTATTCAATGAACTTGCTGAGGACTCAAGCTAGGGAGACAGCTTTTCAAATAGCTCTGAGGGACTGCTCCAAAGAGGTAAGGGAGAAGCCAGGATATAGGAGTTTTTGCAACAAAAACCAGGTAGTTGGGACATCAATATTACTGTTGATTAAAGAAAACTAGACATCGCAAGTCAGTGAACTTGGAGCTTTTTGGTATATGGAAAGATCCAAGAATCTAGGTTCATTGAAATCATTCCTTTCATACACACCTTAATTTTCTAAGGCCAGGACCTGCTTTTCAAGTCCAGAATCCCCTCAGGGTGCACATTCCGGGGTGGGTTCAGGCGCTGCTGGCTACATGGCCCCAACATCCTTTGCTTTTGGATATGGCAGGTGACCTTCTTCATCCACACCATCCAGCCTTGAGTTCTCCAGATGCTGTGTCCATGTTTGTTGGCAGTGGCATTTCTGTATCACTCATTCATTCAGCAAGTATGCTATTGAGCCTCTACTCTGTGCCAGCCTCTCTTTTAGGCTCTGGAGATAAATGATGAATGCAGACCACTCCTTAGCTCTTGTGGTGCTACATGCTAAGGGAAGAAGCAGTTAATAACCAAGTACACTCATAAAAAAATAATTTCAGATGATGATAAGGGATACAAGAGAAATGTAACGGGGTGATGGTTTTATAGATTCTGAGATTCTAGATATGGGTTAACTTTTTCATGGCTGGTCACTGGTTTTCAACTCTTGCTATAAGTACAAGAGCATTGGCATGTCAATGCCTTTAGGCATTGAGGGGTGATTTTATCGTTTGTATCCTCAGTGTCTTCCTAAGAGTCCATTTAAGTATGTACGTTACTAAGAGACAGTCTTAGTCCAACAAAATAATGTCTTCTTGAGGAAAAGTGATATGATCATCTGAGCCATAAAAAGCCTTCTTTCAACACCCCCTCCCTACATCATACAAAGACTGAAGTTTCTGCCCAGGAAAGTGCCCTACGAGGTGCTCTGTAGTAAAAGTTCAATAGTTTCAGAAGAAGAATTCAGCCTGTCCATTTTAACCAATTTGTTCTTTCATTATCAGTTGTTGTTTAGGTGCTAAACTGTGTCCGACTCTTTTTATAGCCCATGGACTGCAACCCACCAGGCTCCTCTGTCCATGGGGTTTCCCAGACAAGAATACTGGAGTGGGTTACCATTTCCTTCTCCAGGGGATCTTTCTGACCCCGGGATTGAACCTGGTTCTGCTGCATTGCAGACAAATTCTTCATTGCTGAACCACTGGGGAAGCCCTAGATATATATTTGGAAAACAAAACTATTACTAATTCTAAACAGTCTCTATTTTTAGACTTTGCTGTTTTCCCTGCAGTGTACTCCTCACACTCTCAAAGGAAAGAGCGACTCTATAGACTGTAGCCCACCAGGCTCCTCTGTCCTTGGGATTCTCCGGGCAAGATTACTGGAGTGGGTTGCCATTATCTTTACCAGGGGATCTTCCCAACCCAGGGATCGAACCCATGTCTCCTGAGACTCTTGCTTTGACAGGTGGAGTTGTAACCACTGAGCCACCAGGGAAGCACCACCCCATCCATAGTTATGATTATTTCTTCTTGAAGTTGTCGTTTTCACGAGATAGCTTACCCAAAATGTAAATGTTCTCTGAAGCTGTTTTAAATACTTTCATGACAAGTTCTGGAAATAAAGCCAAATACATAGGTGCCAATAACCCATTTCCATCATTTGTGAGATGGCTATAAGTGTAAGCATGTTGACTTTTGTTTCATCTCTCATCTTATTACATTTTCCTCAGATTCAGAGGAAGCCATGATTGAATACTCACCTTTAAAAACAGGAGTCTGGCTTCAGGCAGATTCTGCTGTGATAGGAATAGGCTCTGAAAACTACAAAGCACCCTTCTCAGAGCCCTGCTCTTGTGGCTGAAAAAAAAGAAGAGAAATTCTGTGTGTATGTTTGAGAATACAGACAATTAGCATCACAACCTTTTGCCAATTCTTCCATCATTGCTCCTCCAAGTTAGGATGATAAGCCCTAATTGGAAATTTCTAGAAAAGAAGTGGATTAGGGTAAGGGAAGAGATGGAAGTGAGAAAGTGCACCCATTCTCAAGCTAGTGCCTGCTGAAACCATGTTTTCCTCCATTCTTAGGCTCTCTTGAATGTCTTTCATTCATTCATTCATTCATTCAACTAATGTTAAGGGCCAGTATTAATCCCTATGAAAACCACTGAGGAATCAACGGTCAGTAAAATGAACTTCATCCATGCTCGGGGAGCTCTGTCTTGTGTGGGCACCAAGCGGTGCACACATCACTGCAGAAACGAATCTATAACTTGCCAGTCTCAGAGAACAAATGACGTGTTTGTTCTCAGAGCTATTCTCTGATCTTCCCCCGATGTGCTGCATTTTCTTCGCCCTCTGGCTTTCTGGTCCATTCAGATGACAGAAGGTGCAGACTGGCAGGATTGAAGGGTGGGAGGAGGGGAAAAGCCACAAGCTGCTTCTTTTCACTCACTCTGTCTTCCCTGGCTAGCTGGGGCTGTCACTCTAACTGTCCCACCTGGCTTCTCACCAGAGTTCCCAAGCCGCTCTAGCTCCTCAGCTCTGATAACCTTATCCTTCCTCATCTCCTCTCCAGCCCCAGGGATGTCAAGGGCTTCCCATAGTCACTTCCCCTGTGTCTAGCATCTCTGGAACCATTCCCTTCATTAAGTTCCTTCCAGCATGAGTTTCTTTCCTGGGGAATCACATAATATACACCCTGATGATGGTCCAGAAAAGATATTTTGTACCAAGAGACTATATAATGAGAACTGTCATTGTCATGGTCAGAGGAAAGATTTTTTGAGAAAGTGATGTTTGAGCTGAGATTTGAAGGCTGAAAACAGAGTTAAATAGGCAAAGGATGTGGGTAAGAGAGTCCCTAGGAGAGAGAGCAGCTCAGGCAAAGACGCTGGGTCAGAGGAGCTAAGAGCCATCTAAAAACATAATTAAGAACAGTGGTACCTGAGTGTTGTTGGCTGGTGGCTCAGTGGTAGAGAATCCACCTGCCAATATACAAGATGTAGGATTGATCCCTGGGTCAGGAAGATCCTCTGGAGGAGAAAATGGCAATCTCATTCCAGTATTCTTGCCTGGAGAATCCCATGGACAGAGGAGCCTGGTGAGCTGTAGTCCATGGGATCGCAATAGAGTTGGGTGTGACTTAGCAACTAAACAACAACAGCAACCTGAGTATAGGGGGCAGCAAGAAGAAGGATGGATCCACAGAGTTAGAAACAGACAGGATCATGTTGAAGACCTCGTTTGACAATGGGAAGCAACATAAAGGATTTAAGCAAAAGAACCATATATTATGCATTAAAAAAAAAGTTTTCTAGTTGCCACATTTTATTAATTTAAAAAATTATCTATTATTTGACTGAACTGAATCTTAGTTGCAGCCTGCTAAATCTTTAGTTGTGTCATGTGGGATCTAGTTGCCTGGCCAGGAATTGAACCCAGGCTCCCTGCATTGGGAGTGTGGAGTATTAGCTACTGGACCACCAGGGAAGTCCTACTTTATGCCACTCTGTCTATAGTGCAAAGGATATGAGAGAAGCGGCTGAGAATGGATTTGAGGAGGCTCATTAGGAGCAATAGCTCAGGCAAAAGGAGACAGCAGCCCTGGCAAAATGATTTAGTTCAGTTCAGTTGCTCAGTCCTATCCAACTCTTTGCGACCCCGTGGACTGCAGTACTCCAGACTTCTCTGTCCATCACCAACCTCCAGAGCTTGCTCAAATTCATGTCCATTGAGTCGGTGATGCCATCCAACCATCTCATCCTCTGTCATCCCACCATCTCATCCTCTGTCATTCCACCGTCTCATCCTCTGTCGTCCCCTTCTCCTCTTGCCTTCAATCTTTCCCAGCATCAGGGTCTTTTCCAATGAGTCAGTTCTTCACATCAGGTGGCCAAACTATTGGAGTTTCAGCTTCAGCATCAGTCCTTCCAATGAATATTCAGGACTGATTTCCTTTAGAATTGACTGTTGGATCTCCTTGCAGTCCAAGGGACTCTCAAGAATCTTCTCCAATATCACAGTTCAAACGCATTGATTCTTTGGCACTCAACTTTCTTAATAGTCCAACTCTCACATCCATGCATGACTACTGGAAAAACCATAGCTTTGACTAGATGGACCTTTGTTGGCAAAGTAATGTCTCTGCTTTTTAGTATGTTTTCTAGGTTGGTCATAGCTTTTCTTCAAAGGAGCAAGAGTCTTTTGATTTCATGTCTGCAGTCACCATCTCAGATTATGAACTCCTTATTGCAAAATTCAGACTTAAATTGAAGAAAGTAGGGAAAACCACTAGACCATTCAGGTATGACATAAATCAAATCCCTTATGATTATACAGTGGAAGTGACAAAGAACAAAGGATTAGATCTGATAGACAGAGTGCCTGAAGAACTATGGTGGAGCAGAGAGTAAGAGAGAGAAAGAAAGAAAGACATGGGGTGACCAAGCTTTGGTGAGTGAGGCCCATAACTTTATTTTCAAAAATAACTTTTATACCTTCACTTGTACATAGAGGGAAATGAAAGATGCAAGGTCATGCAGAATCAGCCCAAACACTCCAGCAGTTTTGCCCTTATTGAAACCAGGATTTTTTCTGCATACCCTTCCCATAAACAATGTTGTGTACATTATCTTCTGGCCTTGGAGGCCTGTGGACATTTTATGACCCTCTTTTGATAAAGGCTGCTCAAACAGAAAACTTATTTTCCCTTGAAGTGTTTTTTCTTTATATTTCTAATCTACGTCAGCCTCAGAAAGTATCAAACAGAGTTACATTTTCACGGAGCAAAGATGCAGTGGGTTACAAGAAAGAACCAATTAGCTCAAAGGTCTGATGTGGTTAATTCCAAGGTTATTGCTTGTTTTTCTTAAATTCCAACTATGATAACTAATGCACTCCCAGGTCCACAATGGATAAGGGATATGGGAACTTAGCAGCAAGCACTGGCTCAACAGTGAAATCCTACACCAGCATTACTCTAATAGTTTTTAACTCTTTGAAAGGCTCTATATTTTTAGGCTTCCCGTGCCTCTTATAGTTGGGAGGGTGTGAATAATCATATGCGTAGCTTCAAGAGTCTGGATAAACCTGTCAGGCAAGCTAGAATGCTAACAGGGGGGTTTGATTTGAAATATTCCTTTCATGTCCAGGAGACTTATTAGCTAGAGCCCTAAGTTGATTTTCTCCAGAGAAAGGTGGTCGGGGATAGCCCCCTGTTAATGTCAGAAGAGTTGGTGAAAGACATAAAATAGTAAGACAGACAGATTCCGGTTTTGGGGGTAGAAGCTCGAGCAGGTCTCTTCCGCATGACCTTGTCATGGGTGGGATTGGCCCAGGGAGTCCCTCAAGTCCTGAAGCCTTGCTTATCAGGTTTGCTTCGCATGACCTTGTCATGGGTGGGATCTCCTGTGCTGGCTCCCAGCAATCAAGATCATTCCCAAGAAAAAGAAAGGCAAAATTGTTGTCTGAGGAGGCCTTACAAATAGCTGAGAAAAGAAGAGAAGCAAAAGGCAGAGGAGAAAAGAAAGATATACCCATTTGAATGCAGAGTTCCAAAGAATAGCAAGAGGAGATAAGAAAGACTTCCTCAATGATCAATGCAAAGAAATAGAGGGAAACAATAGAATGGGAATGACTAGAGATCTCTTCATGAAAATTAGAGATACTAAGGGAACATTTCATGCAAAGATGGGCACAATAAAGGACAGAAATGGTATGGACCAAACAGAAACAGAAGATATTAAGAAGAGGAAAAAGGATTAGAAATGGAGAAAAGTGAATGGACTTAAGAGACATTTAGGAGATCAGTCAACAGGATCAGGTGATTGATGACTTAGGTAGGGTGATGGAGAGAGGGACTCCAAGGATGACTTCTGGGGTTTGGCTTACATGGTGGGGTAGATGAATAGTGTGCCATTCACCAGGACAGCAAACACTGGAGGAGGAATGGGCCTTGTAGGCATAGATAGGGTGAGGAGAAGTCAGATCAAGTGTTTGGTTTTGCTCACATTTAATTTATAACTGCCTTCATTTCAGTTTAGTTCAGTCGCTCAGTCATGTCCGACTCTTTGTGACCCCATGAATCACAGCACACCAGGCCTCCCTGTCCATCACCAACTCCCAGAGTTCACTCGAGTCGGTGATGCCGTCCAGCCATCTCATCCTCTGTCGTCTCCTTCTCCTCCTGCCTCCAATCCCTCCCAGCATCAGAGTCTTTTCCAATGAGTCAACTCTTCACATCAGGTGGCCAAAGTAATGGAGTTTCAGCTTCAGCATCACTCCCTCCAAAGAAATCCCAGGGCTGATTTCAGAATGGACTGGTTGGATCTCCTTGCAGTCCAAGGGACTCTCAAGAGTCTTCTCCAACACCATAGTTCAAAAGCATCAATTCTTCAGTGCTCAGCCTTCTTCACAGTCCAACTCTCACATCCATACATGACCACTGGAAAAACCATAGCCTTGACTAGATGGACCTTTTTTGGCAAAGTAATGTCTCTGCTTTTGAATATGCTATCTAGGTTGGTCATAACTTTTCTTCCAAGGAGTAAGTGTCTTTTAATTTCATGGCTGCAATCACCATCTGCAGTAATTTTAAAGCCTATTACCCATGAAGTGATGGGACCAGATGCCATGATCTTCGTTTTCTGAACGTTGAGCTTTAAGCCAACTTTTTCACTCTCCTCTTTCTAGCGATATCCAAATGTATTTGTCTCTAGTAAGTAGATGGATAGATGGGGCTGGAGCAAATTGGTGACAGATTCCTATTTCTTCACTCCCTTGAAATAGGATTTTATACTCATGCCCTTTGCCATGTAACATTGAAGTGACTCTCCCAGAGGGAGGAGCATATTTCTTTCATTTATCTTGGCCTTAGCCATGTAACTTTTTTTGATCAATATAATCTTGGTGGGCAAGCTATAAACAGAGACTTTCACATTTTGCTTGACTTCTTGTGTTCTTCTGATCTAACATGAAAGAGTATGTTTGGGGGATCCTGGGCCCTCCAGTCTAAACCCCAGAATGAAGCCATATGGAGTTGACCTGAACACAACCTGAAGCCTGGGTCCAGCCTGACTCAGCTGAGCACCACCTTGCTCAGCTGATCTGAAGACCTGTGAGCATTGCTGAAAACCACTGAGATGTTGAAGTTGTTATGCATCAGAAACCAAAGAATATTGTTCAAGCAAAAGGACCAGACAGGATTCAAATGGACAGGTACATGGTAATTATAACCATGGTATAGATGAGAACTTCCAGGGATCACATCTATTATGGAATTTTGGGGCATGTTCATTTAGGATAAGGCTGGACAAAGTTTTCTTTGACTGTACTCCAACTAGGCTGATCATCAGGTATGCTGGCTCCAAAAGTGTCACTGCATTCACACCCAAACCCTGCATTCTTTACCCATCTTTTGACTTACACATTTGCAGTGCATTCTAACTGACCTTATATCTTTGAGTGGTAATGGCTCTGCCTTTCAAATATTTGCTTTTTTTTTTTCTTAAAAAATTTTTTTTGTGGTAAAAATCATATAATATAAAACGTACTACTTTAATCATATTTAACTGTACAGTTCAGGGGCAATAAATGTATTCACAATGTCTTGCAACTCTCACCATCATCCAACTGTCAAATTTTTCACTATCCTAAACCGAAACTCTGTTCCCATTAACCACTAACCACCCATTCGCTTTCTTCTGACTCTACCCCTGATGTCTACCAGTGTGCTTTCTGATTCTATGAATTTGACTATTATAGAAATCTCATATAGGTGGAATCAAACAGTTTTTGTCTGCACCAAATGTATATTGAAATGTATTTTTAAGATAATCTAACAAACATTTGCTTTTTCTTTAAAAAAAATGGGGGGGGGGTGCATACACACACTGCTTTGCTTATTTATTTTTGGCTGCACTTGGTCCAGCAATGGTGTCAGGAGTTCTCTGACACAAACTATTGTGTGTGACACATCTCTACAATTCAATTTGATTCTGACGCTGTCTCTTTGGAGAGGAGATAACATCAGATTCCAGTGGGTAAGGGCTCAGTCCCATGGGTCTGTCCCCCCACACTCAGATGCCACTTGCCAGGTCCAGGTTGTCACCTGTGCAAGTTCCAACAATCCTCTCCTTGGGTTTGGTTGATTTGTTAGAGCAGCTCCCAGAACTCAGACAAACATTATACTTACAAGATTACATGTTTGTTGGGACTTCCCTGGTTGGTGGTCCAGTGGTTAAGAACCCGCCCTGCAATGGCAAGGGATATAGGTTTGATCCCTGTTCCAGGAACTAAGATCCCACATGCAGTGGAGCAGCTAAGCCTACATGCTGCAGCTGCTGAGTTTGCATGCCACAACTAGAGAGTCGGTGCTCCAGCAACTAAAGATCCCAAGTGCTGCAATTAAGACCCAAGACAGCTAAATACATACATAAATCAATAATTTAAAAAAAGATTTGTTATAAAAAGTATATTTTTTATAAAATACATAATAAATTACATAGCAAATACATAAACATAAAATACATAACATAACAAATGGCTATTTGTTATAAAATACATAAATAAATAAATCTTTTTTAAAAAGGTTTTCTATAAAAAGAACAGCTGGATGGAGGAGATGCATAATTGCAGGGTGTGTGAGAAGGGGTGCAGGGTTTTCAGGCCCTCTTCAGGCACCCCTCTTCCCAAATTTCCTTGTATTGACCAACCCAGAACTTCTCTGAGCCCCATCCTTTTGGTTTTTTATGCATGCATGCATGCTAAGCCATTTCAGTTGTGTCCAACTCTGCGCGACCCCATAGACGGCAGTGCACCAGGCTCCTGTGTCCACAGGATTCTCCAGGCAAGAATACTGGAGTGGGTTGTCATTTCCCTCTCCATTTGGTTTTTTATAGAGACTTCATTATGTAGGTGGGCTTCCCTGGCGGCTCAGACGGTAAGCCTCTGCCTGCAATGCGGGAGACCCAGGTTCAATTCCTGGGTCGGGGAGATCCCCTGGAGAAGGAAATGGCAATCCACTCCAGCACTCTTGCCTGGAAAATCCCATGGACGGAGGAGCCTGGTAGGCTACAGTCCATGGGGTCGCAAAGAGTTGGACACAACTGAGCGACTTCACTTTCACTTTCATTATGTAGGTAAGATTGATTAAATCACTGGCCTTGACAACTGATTCAACCTCCAGCCCCCTTCCCTCCCCAGAGGTTTCAGGTTGGACTGAACCCTCTAGTCAACTAGACCCCTCCTCAGGTCCTTTTCAAACGCCATTTCATTAACATAAATTCAGGTGTGGTTGGAAGTGAGGGATTTGTTATAAATACTAAGATACCTTTATTGGTCTTTTTACATGGGAATTCCAAGAGTTTTAGGAGCTCTGTGCCAGGAGAGGAGGTGAAGGCCAAATAAATATTTCTTAATATATATCACACACAGTGTTCAGAGTCTCCTGGTGGTCCAGTCCTTAAGACTCTGCGTTCTCAATGCAGGTTTGATTCCCGGTCAGGGAACTAGATCCCACATGCCACAACCAGATAAATATATGAATAAATAAGGTGCCTTAAAGCAAATAAATAAATCACAGTATCAAGCACCTAATGTTTCCCTCTTGAGAAGGTTCAGTGCTTCCATAGGTTCAGAACTTCTATTTGTCCAGAAAGAGCAGCAGCCAAAAGGGAGAGACTGTGTCAATGATGAGAGCCAAGTGCACGCTGTGTGTCTTCCTCCGGGTTGTTTCCCCCCAAATTGAGATTAGGTTACAGCTCCAAGGGAATCAGGAGATTCAGTCAGCTCCCTAAACAGAAGTTCTCCCTGCACAATGTTCTTCTCCTGATCTAGGTTATTAAGTCCTGTGACTCAAAGTGCAGGCTCTAGAGTCAGGTAAGTGGGCAGAGTTGAATTCTGACTACCTTTTCTAGTGTTGGTCTTGGGCAAGTTAATGTTTAAAACCCTCCTATTACTCATTTGAAAATGGAAACAACTGTCTTATTCATCTTGTACCACTATGAGGATTAAATGGAAAACACTCAAGACAATAGCTGATACATAGTAACCACTCAGTAAATAGCAACTCATTAACATTAGAGAGAATCCTAAAATCTTTCAAATTTATGGATTCCCCAACACCATCTCAACTGCACCTTAAAGATCAAAGATCAAAGTTAACACTGAAAGTTACACTGAATAATGAACTCCTTCTATATGCCTCTAAAAGTGAATTCCATGATCTCTCTTTTCTTTAATTAATTATTGATTTATTTTCAGGCTTCCCAAGTGGCTCTGTGACTGCCATGCAGGAGAAACAGGAGACTTGGGTTCGATCCCTGCGTTGGGAAGATAACATGGAGGATGACATGGCATCCCACTCCAGTATCCTTGCCTGGAAAATTCTATGGTCAGAGAGCCTGACGGGCTACAATCCATGGGTTGCAAAGAGTCAAACACAAATGAGCACACATACACATAGTGTGCATGTGATTTTGGCTGTGCTGGGTCTTTGCTGCTGCTTACAGGCTTTCTCTAATTGCAGCAAGCTGGGGCTACTTTCTAGTTGTGGTGCTCAGTCTTTAGTAATCACGGCATGTGGGTTCAGTTGCCCCTCGGCATGCACAGCCTTCCCAGAATAGGGATCAAACCAGTGCCCCCTATAGTAGCAGGCAGAATTTTCACCTCTGGACCACCAGTTAAGGCCCACATAATCTCTTGCTGAAATCCATCTTAGACTCTCTGTAACTATTAGTGTTAGAATTGTAAAAATCTCCCCTATATTTACTAAGGCTTATAAAGAAAAAGAAAAAAAATGACGTCATTCTCCAGTTTGGTGATCAGTCCTGATAATGTGTCCAGTAAGCTCTTGACAAATCCAAGTTACAAAGACAACAGCTTTATAGCCATTTCTTTTTATCTTGTTTGTAATATTGCCCATTAAATAGAAGATGTCCACTGCCAGGTCTTGTTCATTTCAAAGCAAATTATAAGAGGTGACTCAACTGTGCACCGGGAGAAAGAATCCAATGTTTGACCAGTGGGCCACAAAGACATCTGCTTTCTGACAAGGTGACAGATCGAAGAATTGAATCTTGGTGAATCTTAATGCCATCTGTCATCTTCCACAGTGTTCTTCATTTATTTCTTTGTGAAAGAATGACTAATGATAATTCCAACTAGAGGGCCATTTGCATATTCAAGCTCAAGTGTTACATAGAGTAGAAGAGATGTCAATTCGTTGAGAGGACAAACTCCTTCCCTCCAGACTACAATGCTTCTTTTCTACCCACTGTTAATATTAGGCTCCCTATTGAAACCCAGGGAGACAAAATAATCATTCAAAAGCTGAGCCCAAATCTATTTTCTCATTTCCAAGAACAAGAAAAAACAGTATCTTTTTCTCCTATTTTAGACTAGATTTTTTTTCCCCCTAAATGTGCTCTGTAGCTGCCATTGTTCATAGGGAAAAATGATCTGGATAAAATTGGCCTAATCAGCTCTTAATCTGTGTGTCTAAGTGACTGATTACACCTCATGTTACCCACAGAAGCAGCTGCTGACACCTGGGTCCTTTTGAAAGTGCTGCTTCTGACATCAGTGCCAGGTACATGGCCCTGGAGACTCCAGCCTCCGGAGCATAGCGAAGCCAAGCCATTGCATCTGGTGGAACCAATCATAACGCCAAAAGCCTGTTCTGTTCTCCAAATGAATGAGCATCAAGATAGCCATCCTTCCTAGATTGTGAGCAGCTGCTGGCCAACACTGCCACCTTCCAAAAGGAGAGATTTGGAAGGAATGAACCCAGGCTATGCCAGTCTGATTTGTTAGACAGTTTGATCCCGGGAACAGATTGGGAGGACTTGCTGCTGCTGGGAGATTGCACAGGGCTCTTCCTAATTACAAGGGAAACAACGAGCTGATTGGAGGTTGGAAGAAGCAGTATCACTCTCTAGCTGGCCACATGCTATCTTCAGCTCTCCCTCTGCCAGCCTGAAGCCAATATTCCTCTAGGCTGCCAACAAAGTCCACTTGGAAGAGGTTAGTGGGGTGTGAAGGATGAATTGGAAGTGTCCAAGCAGGTAGAGAGGAGGGTGTGTTTTTGGTAGAAAAAAATCTCTTAAGTCAGGCCCATGGGCTTGAAACACCATGATGCTTGGGTAAGTTTTTGAGGGCAGCAGTAACAAAGTACCACAAGCTGGGTAGACAATAGATCTGTTGTCTTGCATTTTTGGAGGCTAGAAATCTGAAATCAAGGTGTACTCAGGGCCACAATCCCCATGAAGTTTGTAGGCAAGAATCATTTCTTGCCTCTTCCAGCTCCTGGTGGTTCCTGGTATTCCCTGGCTTCTGACTGAATCATTCCAACCTCTGCCTCCATCACCACTTGGCCTTTCTCACTCTGTCACTCATGGCCTTCTTACAAGGACAGCAGTCATCACATTAGGGTCCACCCTCATCCCGTAGACCTCACGGTCCCTTTAAATATTCACAATGACTTTATTTCCAAGTAAGGTCATGTTCACCCATGTCAAACTTCGACTTTTTTTGGAAGACAAAATTCAACCACAACATTGGTACCTGAAGAATGAATAGGAAGCATCTAAGTGAACAAGGAGGAGAAGATTTTCTGGTAGAAAGACTATCATAAGTCAGGCCCAGAGGGACTTGTAACACCATGATGCTTATGCAGAAAATAAGCATTACTCAGCCATGAAAAGAAACAAAATTGGGGCATTTGTAGAGATGTGGGTGGGTCTAGAGAGTGAGGGTCATACAGAGTGACGTCAAAAAGAGAAAAACAAATATTGCATATTAACACATATATGTGGAATCTAGAAAAATGGTATTGATGATCTTATCTGCAAAGCAGAAATAGAGACACAGACGTAGAGAACAAACATATGAACTCCAAAAGGAAAAGGGAGGAGGTGGGGTGAGTTGGGAGGCTGAGATCGACATATATATACTAGTGATACTATGTACTTATACTATGTATAAATAGTATAAATAGATAACTAATGAGAACGTACTGTATAGCAGAGGAAATTCTACTCAATGCTCTGTGGTGATATAAGTGGGAAGGAAATCTAAAAAAGAGGGGATCTATATATATACGTATAGCTGATTCACTTTGCTGTACAGTAGAAAGCAACACAATATTGTAAAGCTACTGTATTTCAATAAAAATTTTTTGAAAAAGAAGAAAAGCAATACAATAGTCTGGGTTCCCCTCCCTCATTCTTCAGTCTCATCAACTCCTTTCTTCCCCTGTGCTGAGACTTACAATACTTGTGATTATTTGTCCAGTGTGTACAAAGGGGTCACTAATATAATCACAAGTCACCAGCCCACCCTTAATATTTTACTGGCCTCAGGATAAGATGCCAAATAGATACCCACATATCATGTGTCTAATGATTTAAAGTTATATTTTAAACTACAAGTTTCAAATATTCATAAGTTATATTCTCCTATTTTGACAAATATTCCTTCATTACTACAAGCTTTAAAAATAAATTGGAAAGCTATGGTTTTGATTTAATTGAAAATTGGCAAAAGATCGAAGATGATCTGCAAAGGGTTGATGATGTTAGATGAGCCATAAAATAAAACATTCATAATTCATAAATTATCATATATTTATTCCACAGAATTTCTTTTTCTTGCTTTAATTTCAGAAAATATACTAATCATGTTGCTGTTATCAAGCTTTTCACATAACTTGTGTTTTATTGACAGTATTGCCAAATTAGACCAATTCCTTGGGTGATTATTGTTCTTAGGTAGTTTAACATTAATCTTAAGAAACTTCACTGAGGTATGAGCAACTGGAATTTTCAACAAAATGCTTAAACAAATGCCTATATTCAGTGATGAAACATTTTCTATGTGGCAGGAACACTAGAGATTTACCTTCTTGGCAAATTTCAAGTGTTTAAGACAGTACTACTAACTATAATCAACATTTTACACATTAGGCTCCAGAACTTCTTCATTATTTTAGTTAGAACTTTGTACACTTTAACCAACATCTCCCAATTCTTCTGACCCAGAAGCCCTGGAAACCACCAGTCTATTCTCTGCTTGCATGAGTTTGACTTTTTTAGACTCTCAAGGATGTGGAAGAGAGGTAACCCTTGTTACTGTTGGTAGGAACGTAAACAGGTGCTGTCACTAAGGGAAGTAGTATGGAGGTTCCTCAAAACATTAAATATAGAAATAACAAGACTTCCCTGGTGGTACAGTGGATACGAATCTGCCTGCCAATGCAAGGATCATGCGTTTGACCCCTGGTCTGGGAAGATCCCACCTGCCGTGGAGAAACTATGCCTGTGTGGCACAACTACTGAGCCCACTTGCTGCAACTAGTGAAGCCCATGCGCCTAGACCCTGTGCTGTGCAACAAGAGAAGCCATCGCAACAAGCAGCCCACGCACTGTAACTGGAGGGTAGCCACAGCTCCGTGCAACTGGAGAAAGCCCATGTGCAACAATGAAGACCCAGTGCAGTCAAAAATAAAAGAAATAAAGAAGTTAACTAATTGAAAAAAGGATTTTTCATAGAAATGTCATGTGGTACAGCAATCCCACTTTGGTGTATTTACCCAAAGGAGATGGAATCAGTTCATTGCAGCATTATTCACAAAAATATGGAAACAACCTGTGTCTTCAGTGGGTAAGTGCATAAAGAAAATTGATATATGTATGTGCACAATGGGATATTATTTGCCCATCAAAAAGAAGGAAATTCTGCCATTTGTGACAACATGGATAAAACTGGAGGACATAATGCTAAGTGAAATAAGCCAGACACAGACAGATACTGCATGATCTCAGTTGTCTGTGTATTTTTAAATCTTCAGGCTACTTTCATATATCTCATTTCCTCTATGAAGTCATAGAATTTTAAACATTAAAATAATCTTATAAAGTTTTATTGGATTTGGCTGTGTATGTAGCTAGAGCATCCTCTTGACTGAACTATAACCTTAGGAGCAGGGATGTTAAGAATTTTACTCATCATGGTCTAGGTAAAATAAAACAGAATAGGTAAAATAGGTGCAAATAGTTTCTCTGTGCAACTGGAGAAAGCCCGTGTGCAACTGGAAAAAGCCCGTGTGCAACAACGAAGACCCAGTGCAGTCAAAAATAAAAGAAATAAAGAAGTTAATTAATTGAAAAAAGAAGTTTTCATAGAAATGTCATGTGGTACAGCAATCCACAGCAAATAGGTAAAATAGGTAAAATAAAACAGCCAAATTCAAGTTTCCTTTGGTAGACTAGGAATTCTGAAGACTAGAAGTCCTTCAGCAAAAAATACTGACTAAAATAAAGTACCAGTAATACCTCTTAATCCAGAAATTCCACTTCCCATTTTCTACACAGAAATATACATGAGGAGGCAATATATACATGATATCCATACTTTATAACATAGAAAAATCCAAGAAATCAAATGTATATTTTACCCTTCCTTTACTGAGAAGCTGAGGTAAAGCTATATGACAGAATTCATCAAGGCAATTTTAAAAGGATGAAATAGGCATATGAATATTCATAATGCAAGATTTTCAATACATACCTTACATAAAATAAAAGGCAAATTGAAATAAAATTGATTTTGACTTCAAAGTTAATGCTTGGGTTATGTTACAATTACATCTTTTGTTTAGGATATCGGGCTATACTTCCTGTTCCTCTACATCTTTCTGAACAGTTCAGTTCTGAAGTTGCTACGTGGGACAGAGCAAGTTGGCAGCCACACCAGAGAAAAGAGCAACTGTAGTGGCCCAGAGTGGAATGTTAGGGTCTGAACGGGGCAAGGAAGATGCCCATGTGAACTTGAGGGGGTGGCAGAGAGAGGAAATAGAGTACACTCTAGAAAATTGATCTGGGGCTCTCTGCTGGTTCAGTGGTCAAGAGTCTGCCTTGTGGTGCAGAGGGCATGGGTTTGATGCCTGGTTGGAGAATGGGTGCTACTACTCCTGAGCCTATGTACTGCAGCTAAGACCTCATGCAGTCAAATAAATAAAAATAAATATTAAAAAAAAGGAGAGTGATCAAATAAGTGTATTAAAGATAGTGGGAGATAGGTTTATACTCGCAAAAAGATGGTCTGTAACTATGAAAGGGAGAATACTAAAATGAATCCTATGGTTTAGTATTGGATTTGGAGGTATCAATGTGAACTTGTAATGTTCAAAATACACAGATAAATGCAGAATAAACACTGAAAAAATATGTAAATATATATGTACATATGTACATGAATATTGATTTTGATTTCAAAGTTAATGTTTGGGTTATGTTACAATTACATTTTTGTCTAGGATATCAGGCTATTCTTCCTGTTCCTCTACATCTTTCTGAACAGTTCAGTTCTGAAATCGCTAAGTGGGACAGGACAAGGTAGGCAGCCACACCAGAGGAAAGATCAACTATAGTGGCTATAGTACACAATAAATGTACATATGTTCATATATATATATATATATATATATATATATATATATTCCCTCACTCTAATCCTTAAAAGCATCTGAGCCTTTCCAGTAGTAATAAGCATGCCAAGTACTCAGATCCTGCCTTCTACATACTATTTTCCACTAAAAGGACCTGGGATTCCTTGAAAAAATGCTTGATTCTAGGGCTGAAGCAGGAAGAAAAAATCAGAAACATCTCCCTGTATCAGGAAGCAAGGAAATGCTTACAGAATGCTGAGACATGAAAAAGAACACAGAGGTCAGCTTAGTGAAGGAAGCCCTCACTGGGCAAAATCAGGGACACTTTGACCATCAAAAGAAATAATAATAGTAATGGATTATAACCCATTGCATACAATAGAAAATCATGTTCATATAAATAAATACATAACCAACCAAAAAAGTCTCATGAAGCATGGGATACTTACATGGTTTCAAAGTAACTCCTCGCAAAATGTTTAGTTTCAAAAAGAATAAAAAGCTTTCAGTGGAAAAGCCCTGCTAACAGCACATTATTAAATAATCAAGGTGAACATGATGGGATAATTGGGAATCATGTGTCACTAAATATACAATGAGAAGAACCCAGATTTACTTCTGTGATATTCCTGCCAGTGTGTTCCTGCATATAACTTCAATTTAATCATGAGAAGAAGAAAAATTCTAAACCAACTTAAAAACTCAAATTGAAAGACATTCTACAAAATAATTGGCCATGAATCTTCAAAACTGTAAAGGTCATGAAACTCAAGGAAAGACTAAAGGAGACACAAGACACATTATTACAATCAAATGTGACATGCAAAGCTGAAGGGCAAACTTTCAAACTTTTGTCATAAAGAACATGATTGTGACACTTGGCAAAATGAGAATGGGGTATCAGTTTAGATGGATTTAACGTACTGATGTTGATTACCTGATTTCAATGGTGCTATTGGCTAGCATCCTTGATGTAGGAAATTCACATAAAAGTATTCAGAGTTATGGATTATCAGGTCAGTAACTTCCTCAGAACAATGCAGGAGAGTAAATTCTTTGTTCTGTACTTGGAACTTCTAGTTTGCAATTGTTTCAAAAATATTTTCTTAAAGATAATTATAAAAAATAATAGTACATAAAGTCTATTCCAAATATAAAAATAGAAAAACAAAACTATGTATAACTTTACATATAGACTTATAGAAATATGTAGAAAGAGCTTTAGATGAACAGTGGTTATTACATATTTGGGAAAAATAGTTGGTGGGGGAAGTTAGGAAGGATTCTTGTTTGTGATTCAAAATATTTCTGTATTGTTTAAATTTTTATTCAATGATAATATATTGCCTGTGTAAAATGAGAAGGAGGAGATAAAACTATCGCTATTTGCAGATGATATGATTATTTACTTAGAAAGCTAAACTAACTTGAAAACTTCCTCATGCATGCAGTAAGAAAATTCAATAAGGTAGCAGAGTAGAAAATTAATATACACAAATCAATGGATTTCATATATACCAGAAACAAGTTACAAAATGTAGTAGAAGAAAAAATCCCATTTCTAATTCAGTCAAAGAAGGATATAATTTATAGGGGAAAAAAATAACAAGATGTCAGTACTCCCTAAATTGATTTAGAAATGTAATATAATCACAAAAATGCCAACAAGATACTTTTTTAAAAACTTCAACAAGTGATGCTAAAGTTTACATGGAAAAATAAATGAGAAAAACAGCATGGAAAGTTCTGAAAAAGAGAAGCATTGAAAAGGGTCTAGAACTATAAGATGCTAAAACAGATAATAAATCCTTCATAATGAAATAAAGACAAGAGAACACTTCCCTGGTTGTCCAGTGGTTAAGATTATGTGCTTCCTCTGCAAAGGTGGAGGTGTAGAGGGGGTGGGGATGGGTGGTGGGGTAGGGGTTGGTTTGATCCCTGGTCCAGGAAGATCCTGTTTAGGGCACAGTGCAGTCCAGCCAAGAAAGCAAAGCAAAGCAAAAAAAAAAAAAAAAGACAAAGGAACAAAATAAAAAATAGAACAAAATAAATATTCAGAAATAGATCTATATAAAGGTGGCATCTGTAATGAGAGGCAACAAAATCGGCTTTCCAGTAGGTGATGTTGGAACAGCTAAAAAAAATTCTGTGAATCAAATAATTCAATGTTAAAAAATATATAAAGTTACTAGAGGAGAATATCAGGAAAGTCATTTGCAAACTTGCAGTAAGTTCTTTCTACCTGAATCAAAATCTAGACACTATCAAAGAAAAGATGGGTACATTCATCTCCATAGAAATAAAAACTTCTACTCTGTAAGAAAAAAAAATACAAGCAAAGGCAAAGTATAAGTGATTAAAGTATTTATTATCAATTTACATTAGTGCTAATTCTTCTAATACATAAAGAGCTTTTACACAAATGATGAGATTACGGTCTACACAATCTACAACATTAAGTGAAAGAGGAGAGTGAAAAAGTTGGCTTCAAGCTCAACATTCAGAAAATGAAGACCATGGCATCCGGTCCCATCACTTCATGGGAAACAGATGGGGAAACAGTGGAAACAGTGTCAGATTTTTTTGGGGGGGGGCTCCAAAATTACTGCAGATGGTGATTGCAGCCATGAAATTAAAAGACACTTACCCCTTGGAAGAAAAGTTATGAGCAACCTAGATAGCATATTCAAAAGCAGAGACATTACTTTGCCGACTAAGGTCTGTCTAGTCAAGGCTATGGTTTTTCCAGTAGTCATGTATGGATGTGAGAGTTGGACTGTGAAGAAGGCTGAGCACCAAAGAATTGATGCTTTTGAACTGTGGTGTTGGAGAAGACTCTTGAGAGTCCCTTGGAATGCAAGGCGATCCAACCAGTCCATTCTGAAGGAAATCAACCCTGGGATTTCTTTGGAAAGAATGATGCTAAAGCTGAAACTCCAGTACTTTGGCCACCTCATGCAAAGAGTTGACTCATTGGAAAAGACTGGGAGGGGTTGGGGGCAGGAGAAGAAGGGGACGACAGAGGATGAGATGGATGGATGGCATCACGGACTCGATGGACGCAAGTCTGAGTGAACTCTGGGAGTTGGTGATGGACAGGGAGGCCTGGCGTGCTGCGATTCATGGGGTCGCAAAGAGTCGGACATGACTGAGTGACTGACCTGAACTGAACTGAACTGAAAGAGGAAAAAGAGATATATGTGCTTTTTATGGGAAAAAAATGTTCCTTAAATGAAAAAAAAATTGAAGCTTTATTCATATAAATATCTTCCCTGGTGGCTCAGCAGTAAAAAATACGCCTACCAATGCAGTAGACCCAAATTTGATCCCTGGGTCAGGAATATTCCCCGGAGTAGGAAATGGCAACCCACTCCAGTATTCTTGCCTGGAAAATTCCGGGGACAGAGGAGCCTGGCAGGCTCCATGGGGTTGTGAAAGAGGTGGACAAGACTCAGTGACTAAGCAACAATAGAAATATAAATTAAAACCGTACTAAAATAAGACTTTAAAAATATTATGTTGGGAAAATTCCAGCCATTTAACAATGTATCATGTTGGTGAAGCTGTAGGGAAACAGCACTTTGATTCACTGGCAGGAGCACGAATTGCTCCTGTGGAGGTAACCTGGCAATTAACTATCCAACATGCTGCTGCTGCTAAGTCACTTCAGTTGTGTCTGACTCTGTGCGACCCCATAGACGGCAGCCCACCAGGCTCCCCCGTCCCTGGGATTCTCCAGGCAAGAACACTGGAGTGGGTTGCCATTTCCTTCTATAATGCATGAAAGTGAAAAGTGAAAGTGAAGTCGCTCAGTTGTGTCCAACTCTTAGCGACCCCATGGACAGCAGCCTACCAGGCTCCTCCGCCCATGGGATTCTCCAGGCAAGAGCACTGGAGTGGGGTGCCATTGCCTCCTCCATCAAACATGCAGATGTATTTTACCTTGACTCAGCAACTTCATTTCTGTGTACAAACTGTGGATTAAACATAAATAACAATGTAGGTTGGACCTCAGGTTCAGGCGACTGGAGAGGTATATGATCTAATCCACGGTTTTTCAATTTTCTGTACCATGAGTATTTTCCTAAAATGACATCTTATGCAGGATGAGGGTGCTAGCTCTCCCAGAAGCAAAGGGATAAACTCTATTTCACAGTTCTGAGAAAATTTCCCTTTCCAAGCTGACCATCATTCACTGTGTATTGCTCTGATTTCAACATTGGTTACAATTCAGTATAAGATCCAGTGGTCTCTAAGCAGAAGCTGTTTTCTGTCTGATGTCACCTGTAGAGGGACTGAGTCCCCTGCAGGTCCCAGCAGAGACGATGAGAGCCATGAGTAATTTCTCTTTCTTTCAGCCTTCCCTGAATGACAATGAAATCAAGGGGAACAGATCAGGGAGAAGAAAGGATAGAGGACCACAGAGAAAAGGAGTAAGAGAAGATCAGCTAAAAAACACAGGCCTAAAAACTCCTAGACAGAAGGCCACTTAACCTGAGGCAATTTGAAGAAGAAATTCTCAGCCTCCTTCTCACAGAACAAACTCAAAGCCCGAAGAGGTACAAACATTGACCAAGAAGCCAGGAAGTCACTAAACTTGAATGTAGACAAGAATCAGAGATACATTTTACTATACCAAGAGCTGCAAAGGAATAAATATAGCCATCACATAAAGATCTTCCTGCAAATCTGAAAGTCAACAAACATTTTGGAGAGGAAGGGAAGGGATAAAACGCTGCCTGGATGGAAAACACAAACAAGCAGGTGTCTGATCCAGGAGGAAGGAACACGGACCATGTGAGGAATGCTGACTTTACAGGTTAACAGAACACTCAGCTTCATCTGTTTGCTCTGTGGGCCTTTCATTTCCATGGCTTCTAGTTCAGGAAGTTGGTTCAACATTTTTTTTAAGACTCAAGAAAACAAAGCATGGGTCTTCTTATTTTAAAAATCTATTGTTTCAGAAGTTATGGTTGCCACAGGGAAGGGATAGTTAGGGAATTGGGGATGAACATGTACATACTGCTATGTTTAAAATGGATAACCAGCAAGGACCTGGGCTTCCCTGGTGGCTCAATGGTAAAGAATCCACCTACAATGTGGGAGATCTAGATTCAGTCCCTGAGTTAGGAAGTTCCCTTGGAGGAGGGCACAGTAACCCACTCCACTACTCTTGCCTGGAGAATCCTCATGGACAGAGGAGCCTGGCGGGCTGCAGTCCATGGAGTCACAAAGAGTTGGATACTACTGAGTGACTGAACACACTGCACAAGCACCACAGCACATGGAACTCTGTTCAATGTTATGTGGCAGCCTGGATGGTAGGGGAGTTTGTGGGAGAATGGATGCATGTATATGCATGGCTGAGTCCTTTTGCTGTTTATCGTAACTATCACAACATTGTTATATAGCTATGCTGCTGCTAAGTCGCTTCAGTCGTGTCCAACTCTGTGCGACCCCATAGACGGCAGCCCATCAGGCTCCCCCGTCCCTGGGATTCTCCAGGCGAAAACACTGGAGCGGGTTGCCATTTCCTTCTCCAATGCATGAAAGTGAAAAGTGAAAGTGAAGTTGCTCAGTCATGTCCGACTCTTCGTGATCCCATGGACTGCAGCCTACCAGGCTCCTCTATCCATGGGATTTTCCAGGCAAGAGTACTGGAGTGGGGTGCCATTGCCTTCTCCACAATACAAAATTAAAAGTCAAAAAAAAAAAAAGAAAAAAAAATCCATTGGTTCAGCCTCAATAAAGATGAAAGTCAAATTGAAAATAAGTAGCTCTTCCTTAAATTGATCTGACTTGGTCCATCTCCTTTTAATATACTATGGTATTGGAAGTCATCCTTTCTCCTAGGGAAGCACCAAGGTCTTTGCTTCTAGGACATGAGAGGTTATAATTGCAAAACTCTGAATAAAGGAGATCATAGCAAACTACACAAGCTAAGATGACAACTGTCCCTTAAGTGAGAACTGATCCTACTGTAAATTGGTCTATCAGACTGGCTTGCTGAGGAAAAAAAAAAAAAAGCAAATAGTAGAAACAGTTTGCTTCTTAACTTTCACTTTTCAATGTGTACTTAATGACAAGGTCTATAGAAGTTTACAGAGACTTTTGAAGGTTAGTAATGCAGAATGAGTTAAACAAATCCTTAAAAGCAGTTTGCATTTAAATTACAATATGAATATCCACAATATCAATATTTCATTTGTAATCACTGCAATAAAGAGCACCTGGTTTTATCTCAGAAACAATTCTAGCCCAATTTTGGATTTGCAAGACATAAAGAGGGTTTCCCTCCACTGGAATAAAGAAAAGGAAGAGAGAAACTAGGCTGCACTCCTTACCTATCGCACTAACAAAGAAAATGTCACAACTTTTCTTTTGGCATCTCAAGGTCCTGTGTCTAGGCTGCCCCATTTTGCTGGGAGGAAACAAGAAGACTTGAGAGATCTCTTGCTAATTTCAAAGAGAAAGTCGTTAAGCACAAAGGTACCCAACAGTTTTGGCCAACATCTGCTCTAGAAGGCAGCTGATCCATTATGGAGAATTAAGAGTCTGTAGCTAAGGAACTAACAGAAAAGTCAGTTTTTGAGAGTAGTCCCATCTGTGGAACCATTCGTTTCATGATTAACTGGAAATTCTTAGTGGTGCCAGCAGTGAGCTAACATCCCATTCTAGAAAAACTGTTCTATCCTGTACTATCTAACTTGTCTGGGGGTGGTGTCAGATTTGAGAGTTTTTAAGTTTATACCACTTTGGCAGGGGCCAGCGGGGGAGTCTTTAGGCTAAAAAAAAAAAAGAAAAAAAAAAAGAACTAACTTACCACTGCAAAATTTTCTAGAAAAGTGAATTTTTATTTTGAATGAGAAATCACACTAAATTACAAACTTTTAAAAGGTGATAAGTACAGACATCACAAAATCAATACAAACACAATGCTTTTTATTAATTAATGGTCTGACATATTATAGTTTTCTTCTTCCCTACAGTTTGCATAATCTTTGAATACTTCTTCATATTGATAATTCTGTAATATATTATCTCAAAAGAAGTAACAGAAACATAATTAAGCCTGAAAAATTGCTGATGAAACCTCTGTTATAATACTGATAGCTTTTTCAAAAAAGTTCAGCCTCACAATGAGATGAGTAATGAGATGTTTGGATGCATAAAACATGACTTAACATGGTTTTACTGCATCTGTAGTACTGCTACTGGTTTTGTGCCCCACACACCATAGAAATTTTGATCAGTTTTATACAAATCCATCAAGAAAGAAAAAAATGACTGTTTATTGATAATTACATATGGGGCATTCATTATAAGGTACTATGTTCTCCTGGAATACAACTTCCATTATTCCTAGGTGTTAACAAGAACCAAATTCACCTCTCGAAAATTTATGCATCTGAGGGTTGGGAGACTTTCCCACAGGTCACGTGACTCTATACATATCACATATTATTTCTCCTTTATGACCTATATATGGGTTTCCCTGGTAGCTCAGCTGGTAAAGAATCCGGCTGCAAAGCAGGAGAGCCCAGTTTGATTCCTGGGTCTGGAATATCCCCTGGAGAAGGGATAGGCTACCCACTCCAGTATTCTTGCCTGGAGAATCCTCATGGGCAGAGGAGCCTGGTGGGTTAGAGTCCATGGGGTTGCAAAGGATCATAGATGACTGAGCGTGTCAGATGCTAAGCACAGCACAGCACATTACCCATCTATTTCAATGCCAGGTGCAGTAGGACATGTTTATATCAGGATACATTTAACCCTACACCTTTTTACACTGTTTCTGGGAAGTTGGCATGGTGGGCCATAGGATTATTCCTGGAAGTCATTCCTACACCAGAACCAGCTAGCAATGATTAACTGTACATGGATGTTTGTCACCCTCCTCCATAGATCCCACAAAACCCAAACTAAATGTGTTCCTAACTCAATTTTTCCCTGGTTTGGAGGCTCAAAATGCCTAGGGCCACTCCAATACAATATCACCCCACCCAATACAAGGGAAAGAGTGTTAGAAAGTTGAGGTGAAAAGAAACAACAGTCTTAACCAATTGCAGTCTGAACATCTTATTTTGCAAATTTTATGAAAACACATGAATATGCAATCATATTACACTCTATCCCAGAGTGTTGGAAGGAGCTCATGCGTACAAGTGAGGGGCTTTGAAGCAGAAGATTTATTAGTTTCATGGGAAACTCACATTCACACACTGGCCATATGAGCACAGTTTGGAAATACTGAGTCTACCACTATGTCCATTCTCACGGCCATGAGACCCAGTTAGGAGCTCAGCATCTTTGTTCTGCAAATGTTCTCAAACTGTTCTCTCCCTTTTCCTAGCTTTCCACATTAGCCTCATCTTTCTCCATTTTGTTTTTCTACTTCCTATGTCAGGATCTTAAACTAATGGCCAACTGTCTCATTGAAAGGTGAAAACTCTTCATTCTCCAAAAGTAAATTTCTAAGAGTTGGTGTTCAGTTTAGCTCATGATGGATCCTGCGGCGATGATGAGAGCTACTTTCTCCTATAGCCCAGTATGTGCCTGTAGGTATGTCAGTGCAAGAGTTGCATTCTCATCCACTCTTGTCATTCAATCCTTAGAACATTCTTATAAGGTAGTAAAGTTATTAACATTTTAAAAAATGGGTCATTAAACTCAGAGTTTAAGTAATTTGCCCAAGAACAACACACAGTTGGTAAGCAGTGGAGGATCCCATTTGACTCTCAGTTGCTTAATTAAATCTGTGTGTGCTTAGGAAACTAAAGCTGTTTGGCGGACCCAAGTTCTAATCATATGGCCTAGAATGAGTAGCTTTCCAATGTCTATGCCGCTCTCTTCAGTCACTGTTATCAAGTTTACTAAATCCTTTCTCTAGGTCCAAAGTGTGTCTGTCTGGCTCCTTAAGGCAGAAAGTTACACATAGGAGACTTTGTGCTATACACCCATTCAATTTCTAGCTTCCTTCCCATCTTGACAATACACTTTCCAAAGCACAGGAGTTAGGGAATTACAGGGAGGATATGGATATTTAAGATTTTTCTTCAGATGCTAACAGCCCTCTGATATTTATAAATAAAGCACATTTTGAATATTCAGAGAGAAGGAAAAGAACATGTCTTCAAAATACTACAAATATCTTTCCAAGGGAATAAACCTGAGACCAAGCAGATGAAAAATTACGAAAGGAAATACAAATAAAGTAAACTGAGAAGTAAATTGTCAGGCTATAAGAATGAACATGATGACAAAAAATATTAATGGAATTTTTTTTTTTGACCTCACTGCATGGCATCTGACATCTTAGTTCCTCAACCAAGGATCAAATCCGTGCCCCCTGCACTGGAAGCAGGGGAGTTGTAACCACTCGACTGCCAGGGAAGCTTCAATGGAAATTTTTAAAATGATTAACAAAATCCCCTTGTCTTTATCCCTGCTAGGCCTCAGGGAAAAGCTGTTGGCACTTGCATTTTATTCTCCTGCTAACTTTTTATGGCAAATCGAACCAGGATGCCCTTGTTTCCAACCACCAAATGTGTAAACTTAACCATCATCTGCTCTGATTCCATTTCCTTCCCTCTTGTTAAACAGACCAGAACAAGTGTCTTTTTTTGTTTTTTTTTCTATTTAAGGTCAATTTTATGTTATTGAAAATCATCCCAATGTGTATAGTCAGAAATCTTACATAGTCCATTAACTTGATTCTTATATATTCATGTTTTCCCACTCACTGCAATATTCCCATTAGCTTAACAATTGTTTTGTTATCAGAGTAGTACATGTACATTATTCAAAAAAGGCAAACAGTAAAACTAAACCTGTTGTGAGAAAGAGCAGCTCCTACTTAACTGCCACTCCTGCTTCCCAGAGGCAAACTCAGCCAACTCTCAACTCCTCCTTCTTTCCAACTCCAAACTTGCTATTGCAGCTATTTATTCTTTCTTTTTTTTGGCTGAATCTTGGCATGTGGGATCTTAGTTCCCCAATCAGGGATTGAACCTGTGCTCCCTGCAGTGGAATGACAGAGTCCAAACCACTGGATTGCCAAGGAATTCCCCTATCCTTTCTTTTACTTTTTAGTTTCAGACATTATCTATCAATTTCTCACTAAGAAAGATTAAGAACATCACAGTTTGTAGCTATGGCAATATTAAATGTTTATATATCATGGTACTTCCCAGTTAAACTACATAGTATGATTTGACACCATTTCTTCCCTGTAGGATTATTTCTGTTCCCTAGAGTTAACAAACGTTTTTGTATATTTGCTTAGTTTTCTAGTTATCAAACATTAACTTACTCACTAACTCTGCAGAGAATTCTCTAAATAAGTGCAAAAACAATAGAAGAAAATTCAGATCTAAGGGAATAGGTAAAGAGAACTGAAATTGTAAATATGCAGTTAAATGGAAAATATTTTATTTTCTTTCTTTTAATTTCTTTAAAAGATATTGGCTGTTTAGAACAATAACAATAACATGATAATTTTGGGGCTTATAAGGTATATACCCTTGGAGGAGGAAATGGCAACCCACCGTAGTATTCTTGCCTAGGGAATTCCATGGACAGAAGAGCCTGGGGAGCTACAGTCTATTGGGGTCACAGACAGTCAGAAATAATTGAGCAAACACAAAACCACCATAACCTATATAGAAATAAAGCACATGACAAGGGTGGTACAAGAGATGGAGGAGGCAATAAATGAAATTAAATCTGTACTTTTTTTTATAACTTACATGAAATGATGCAACATTAATTATAAGCAGACTGTGATAAGTTAAGGATATATATTTTAAATCTAAAACAACTACTAAAAATGTAAAACAATAAAGCCTAAAAAGTTAATAGAGGAAATGAAATAGAATATTAAAAACATTTTTTAAAAAGGGTGAGGAAATTTAACTTATAGCAACTATAAAGAAGGAAATAAAGTAGGAAATCAATAAAATAGAAAAAACAATAAAAAAGAATATTCAAAAGATTATTAAAAAAAATTTGATCTTCAAAAAGATTAATTAAAGCTGATAAACTCCTCCCAAGATAGTCAAGACACTAAAGGAAAATAAATACCAATATTAAGAATGAAAAATGGGTATCACTACAGATTCTATAAACATTAAAAGGATACAAAAAGGAAACATGGTGGGAAAAAAGATGAGAAACAATTCATGCCAATTAAGTTTGACAACATACATAAAACTGTCATAAGTAAAAAAACACAACTTACCAAAATGTTCATGAAAAGAAGTAAAAATCTGAATTGCTTTATATTATTAAATAAATTGCATAAAAATAAAATTTCTAGAGAGAAAATTTCTGGTCTAGATAACTTCATTGGTGAATTATTTTGAACATTTAAGAAGGCAATACTGCCGTGTTACACAGCCTCTTTCAAAAAACAGAGGACAAAGGAACATCACCTAACCCATTTTAGAATAATTTACCTAGAATAATTGTAATACCAAAACCTAATACAACTACTACAAGATAAAATGAAACAAAACACACATATACATACCAAAATCTCTCATAAACACAAAATTCCTTAAACACATACTGGCAAATTTAACCAGTAAAATATAAAGAGTATCTTATAGCCAATTTGGGTTTATTCCAGAAATTCAAGATTGGTTTAAACAATTTGAATTTTTCAATGTAATTCACCACATTTAAAGAATAAAAGAGAAAAATATGTAATCATCTCAACAGATAAGAAAAGAATATTTGCCTAAATTCAACACCTATTCATGAGAAAACCTGCAAACCTGGAATGGAAGGAAGCTTGTATTTGTTAAAAGCATCTATGATAAGTTGCAGATAACACCATACCTAATGGAAAAATAGTAAACTTTTCCTCTTTAATTCAGCAAGCTGGGAACGATGCTCACTCTTTTCACAACTATTCAACATTGCACTGGGGGTTGTAGATAATAAAATAAGCCCCCTCCTCAAAACAAAACAAAAAATATAAAGAATAGAAAGGAAGAAGAAAAACTATTTTGTTCTAAAAGATAAAAATTTATGTTGAAAATCATAAGGAATATACAAAAAAACAAAAACAAGTGATTCCTTCAACAGAAATCAGCAATGGAGGAAGAAACAAGTGGATGAGATAAATATCAAGATGGGAGAGTTAAACCCAAACACATCAACAAGCACATTAATTGGAAATAGAATAAACACTCCAAGTAAATTGCAGAGGTTTTCACACTAAAAAACCAAGATCCAACTATGTCCTCTTTATAAGAAATATGCTTAAACATAAAGACAGGCAGTCTGAAAGTACAAAAAATGGAAAAAGACATACCTTGAAAACAGTGTAAGAAAGCTGATGGGATGATGTTAACCATTAAATCTATCTCAAAAGGAAGAGTGTCACTGTAGGTAAAGATCTTTTATGAAGATAAAGGATCAACCTAGCAAGAATATGGGCTTCCCTGGTGGCTCAGCAGTAAAGAAACCACCTGCCAATGCAGGAGACATGGGCCTAATCCCCTGGAGAAGAAAATGGCAACACATTTCAGTATTCTTGCCTGGGAAATCCCATGAACAGAGGAGCCTGGCGGGATACAGTCCCTGGGGTCACAAAAGTTGGATGTGACTTAATGATTGAACAACGACAATTGGGATCTTATTTCTCATAAATGATTCCTGCCACGACTTATCATATTGCAGATTGTCTCCAGATTTTCTTAGCTACTTTACTAAACTAGCATTAAATTTTAAATTGAATTTGGGTCTTTTAGGAAAACAATTATATGTACCTTTCAAATATAGGTTTCCTTTCCCATATTTCTTCATAGCTATTTCATTGCTTAAACTTTCTAGAATAATTAAAAACAAAAACATATTGTCAAACTACTTGTATTTTGGCCCTGATTCTGGGGAACTGCCCTAATGTGTTGTCGTTGTGATGTTTTTGGCTAATGGTGTGAGGGTGAGGTCTCAATGGTTTTGAAAAATCTCTCTCATACTAGATTTCTGAGAATATCTTGTGCAGAATTCAATTAGAGCATTATATTATAATACTGAACCATCCTCAGTTTTAGGTTTACCTTAGGTGACTTGGTTTTTCATTACTGCTTTCTAGCTCTTAGGGTTTTATTTAGGATTTTCTTATGTTTATAATAGAGATGGGTGTGTAAGCCTCACTTTTGGGTTTTCTCTTAGTAAAAGGGGGAAAGACACTAGAAACTAGCATTTACTAGGCTACTGACTGCTACCACTAGGATAATGCATTAGTATCTTACATATACTCATTTTTTTTGCAGTTTTGTAAGGATTTCTGGTTTCATATTATAGTAGTTTGATTAATAAAAGTATTGCTGAATTTATCTCAGTATTTACTTCAATGCACGTATCATGGGAATTATCATGAACTTCCTAGAAAGTTCAAAGAATTTCCATATAAAGTCAATCTATTAATGGTTCCAAGACTTTTGTGGAGGTAATTATAATTGTTTCCATTTTTTTTCCCTTGATTGTCAATTTGGCCAGTAAGAGCTTAAAAGGCCTTTGCTGACTGCAGTCCTATGTACTCATTCAGAATTCTCACTTGTATTCATTCTTACTCCCTTCAAAAAAAGACCTGCACACAAAGGCACAACACATAAACAGAAAGCACTGCTTTTCAACTCTACTGAATTTCAGTAAAATCACCATCTCCTCTCACCCCTGAGCCTCCATACTTACTCCCTTATAAATACACTCTCCTCTCTGCCTGGCTAGCATAACTATTGTTGAGATGTACTACACAATACCCACTGCTCTCCTATTCACAGGCTCATATTTTATCATTGATTTTATTTAACTCCATAGGAACAGGGATGTCTATTACACACCGCGAATGAGATAATCACTGAATAGGTTTTTCTGATAGTAGATACATTTTGTCATACTACTTCTGCTAGATCTTTGTGATGTTATCTTTGCTTTCTTCCTTTTTCATTTCCTACTTGGTTCTTTCCCCTGACTTTGCCACACACACAGTATTTTGTGCTTTTGAGAACACATATTAAATGCTACCAGTGGATAGCTTAACTATTTTTAAAAAGTGCTTAAATGTTTATAACTCAAAGTTTAAAAATGAGTGAGGAAACATTTTAAATTCTCTATAGAAGAATTTTGCACTTTTATTTCCCAATTCCAGCTCCTTGTTCCTCTCTAGTTTCCTATTTACAATAAGTGATCACCATCATGTTTTACATTTTATATTTGTGAACCAGCCAGGGTTCATCAGTGAGGGAAGGGAAGGAGGACCTTCTGTAGGGTTGTGGGTCAACTTTAATGTTTTTATTTGTAAGTTCCGTTCAGCTCAGCTCAGCTTCGCAGGCTCAGTCTACCCCATGGACTGCAGTACGGTATTTGTAAACAATGTTACAATTGCTCAGACTTCCTCCTAACAGTTTAATACTCATGGGCCAATCCTTTTAAGCCTCAACTTCCTACACTTGAAATACTTTTGATCACTTTTCAGCATTTCCTGTGCTCGGGTACTATGTTAATACACTGCCCCTGTATAATTTGTGTTAACTTTTTTTGTGTGTGTGTGTTAACTTTAGAAGTGAATTACTAAACAGCTAAGAAGTCTTGCTCAAAATTTTTTTCACTTAAAAAGTATTGCCTAAGAAACACATTTTAAATTTTATTTAAATTTATTGCTTTGCTTACTCACACTACTTTTGTTAGAAACATTAATCACTCCTTCTATTCCAATTATTTTTGAATCAATTATGCAAACTCCTCCTCTGTAAAGTCATGGCCGCTCCAATTTCAAGTGGGCCATCAGGGTTTTCCTTCACATTTGCTATTCCAGAACTCCTCTGCTCTTCTCAAATTTCTGAAATCAGCAAACTATAGCACGGAAGTCAAATCCAGCCCCCTGCCAGCTTTTGTATAGTTCTAATGGAAGTCACCTTGGGTTTACATCTATGGGTGCTTTCACATTGCAGTGGCATGGCCAGTGAGTAAAATATTACTACCTAGTCCTTTAGAAAGTCAGTTGTGTGCATGCTCAGTCATGTCTGACTCTTTGCGACCCCATGGACTGGAACCCACCAGGCTCCTCTGTCCGTGAAATTCTCCAGGCAAGAATAATGGAGCCGGTCGCCATTTCCTACACCAGGGGATCTTCCCAACCCAAGGATGGAACCCACATCTCCTGCATTGGCAGGCAGATTCTTTACCACTGAGCCACCTGGGAAACCCAGGCTCCTAGGCTTTTTCAATTGCATGCCTCTTTCAATTTTTCTCATGCTTGCAAAATTTTCAAACGACCCCCACATACTTCGGGCATTTATAAAGTACACATTCTAAAAACCTGCTGTGTCGGTAATATCAGTCTTCATGACAGTGGTTGCTTTTGTGCGTGTATGCATGCTGCAGTTGCTATTCCTAAATCCTGGAATGTTTTTTCTTTGCACTTACCCATTAAAGCCAGGTCTGAATTTGGGCAAAAGGTCAGATACCAGAGGAATCGTTTGGCTCTGATGTTACAGACAGGACAGAACTATACCTGGACCCTTTAAAAATGGGAATTAAGGGGAGAGAGCAAGAGATGGAGGGAGAAGGGGAAATGAAGTACTCATAACAGGGATGACAAGCTCCTTTGCCACTATCCACTGCAGATGCATGCAAACCTCAGCACAGAATTAAGAAGGTAGCAATAATGTAAATGCCTCTATTAATGTCTTCTATCTAAAAATAGTGATCAAAGCAAATACCAGTCTTCTCTTAGAAAAGAATGAGGTGATAGAATGAGGAAAACACAACATTCAAGTGTTCTAAAGTAAAGCATGAAGGGGGCCAATTGCTGCAGAATAAGGGAGGTCATATGACCACTTGTCCTATCTTACTATAGCTGTATAGGTAATATTTAAGTGTTTCAACCCTATTATTATTTTAAGGATAATTCAGTGTGCGTGTATGTGTGTGTTGAGTATACAGACTTTTCACTGTACATTTCTGTCACTTTGGCCATATGTGTGTGTATGTTTCTTTGTAAATTTTTGGCCACATTTTGCGGCATATGGGATCCTAGTTTCCTCACCGGGGAGAGAAGCCACGCCCCCTGTATTGGAAGGCAGAGTCTTAACCACTAGATAGCTAAGGAAGGTCTTGGCCATAATTTTTAAGCACTAATTATGTTTCTGTTACCAAGCTGGTCCAGTAATATGCTGTCCCAAAGATGCTCTTTTTGACAGCAGCAAATAATTAGCTGAAATTAAAAAGGGATAGGAGGATCAGGGAAAGGAAATATTTAAGTGCTACATTAAATTACATAATAAATGAGCATTAAGTCACTCAAGAAAGGTGGTGAAAAATGAAAGTTGCTCAGTCGTGTCTTGACTCTTTGTGACCCCATGGACTGTAGCCAACCAGGCTCTTCTGTCCATGGAATTCTTCAGGCAAGAATACTGGAGTGGGTTGCCATTCCCTTCTTCAGGGGATCTTCCCTACCCAGGGACTGAATCTTGTCTCCTGCATCAAAGACCGATTCTTTACCATCTGAGCCACTAGGGAAGCAAATACATATATATGCAACATCCCCAGATCAAGGAACAGGTCTTTAGTAGGTTCCAAAAAAACACTAGCCTCCCTATGTAGAAAAGACAATTACTATGCATAATTCTAAAGGTTACCACATCAAAGACATAGCTCTTCTTGTAAAGCATCACAGTAATCTGAAAAAAGAATCATTCATACTTTTCAAATAAACACAAAATAAACCACATAATTCTGAATAAGTAGTAACAACTTTATTTTAACTCAACGGGCTGAAATGCAAAAAATATTTTCAGCAACAAGATACAAAAAGTATGTATCTCATCATTGACATCAGCTGATTAAAAATGAGGCCGAAAAGTTCAATGTGTCTTTATACATTTGAATCTTGAAAATCAATTCCCCCCAGAACTAATTTTTAAATAATTTCAGCAGACTTTTACTTTCAAAAATGGGACTCAATTTATATTTTCATTCTAAAAAACTGAAGGCAAAAATTAACTGGGTTACAGTATACAATGATAAACTCTAACAACAGAAAAAGATTTAAATATAAGAGTTCTTTTTCAAACGTAAAGTCCACATACTGCAAACAGAAGACACGGTGTGGTGATTTCATTCTTAGTGAAGAGGAAATCTCGCATGGTAGGCACTCAATATTTGTTCAACTGGACCTAAAATTTACATCATTCCATTTTAACACTTAAACAAAGTAGAGCTCATAATCTGTATAAAAGAGGTTTGCAAAATACTCTTATGTGTGCTGAAAGTGCTGTCTTTATAATCTGAAAACACTAAAACCCACCCACCCACCTTGTTTTGCAAGAATACACTGAATATTTTCATTTTACCAATCAAAGAGCATGAACATCCAACTCAGAATAATTCACCTCTTCAAGCAGACTTGGCTTTGAGAAAAGCTTGCTGAGTTGGACTTAAACAAGACAACTTACTGAAGTCCCTAGTGTTCTATCTTAGTTAACACTAGGAAGTATACAAAGATTCTGCTTAGATTTTGAATTTATGCACAAAACTTAAATGGGTAAATAAATTAGTTAATTATATGTCTGGCAATTTAAGCTCTAACTTAAATTTAGTTTAAAAATAAAACAATAATGTTCATGACAAATTTTTAAGAGATCTTCATTAATATTTTTAAACTCAATTTCAAAACTGATGTCCTAAAAAGGCACTGTTTTCACATTTCATCATGCAGTAAATTGGTCACATTTTTGAGAATTATAATTTCCTCAACTGTCCCCCCAAATAAAGCACATTTAAATGGAATACATTTCAACTAACCTAAACTTTCAACATTTAACTGAGTCCTATTTTCAGAAATTCACTTTTGAACATACCACACACAAATCCAAGCAAATATACATATACACACATACACACGCACACACACATGCCTAATGACCACATAATACATGCAAGGATCTCCAATTACTATTTCAAGACAATGACACATGAGTATTCAAGGAGGTAACAATGGCAGGCCATATGTGATGGCACCTTCATATTTGTGCTCCAAGTATCGATACACACTAAAATTAAAAAATGAAAAAGGCACAAATATAGTGTTTCTGTATCTCAATCTAAAGAACAGTTCTCCAATGGTTACTTTTACAATATGTAATGTTTAAGACCAGTAACTACTTTTCTAAGAGCGAGCTGTTTAGGTGACAAAAGGGAAACAGGAGCAGGCTTTAGTTCAAAAGGCAACAACACTGCTTTGAACAAAATCTGTGTCTACTGAAAACCATGTGTATAGTTAAAAAAAAAAAAGGCTATTAGAACACTCATTTCAGAATACATTAACAGTTTTACATTGCCTCAAGAACCCACAATACCAAAAATATACAAATAAATTAAAAAAAATAAATCAACTACCATGTGATTCTGTTAATATAATTGGTAGGCATTATATTATCTGAAAAGTGGACATTTCTACAAACATGGATATCCTTACAGCACAGTGTTTGACATTTTTGGTACAAAATGTGTTACCAAACCAAAAAAAAAAATCTTTATAATAAAACCCTTCAGATTTGCAATAAACACAAAAGTAAGGGTAAGCTGAAATGTACATTATAGATGTTACCACTGAAGTCACTATGGTTAGAAATGTAGATTCAAGCAGTGAATTAATTCACAATGCGTCTGTGTGCATTTGATATAAATGGATACACCAGTATTTATTTATTTTTTTAATATGTGACAACAAAATTCTAGGGCCTGAGAAGAGAATTTTTTTCTTCTAAGACCCTGGCAAAATCTCAAATCCTTAAAGTATGTATGTATGTGTGTGTTTTTTTAAGCTGCACACTGTAAATTTAAAAGGCTCAATATTATGGTTTAGTTGAGAAGTGAATTTCTGCTCCTTATAATACTCTTACGTAGTTTTCTACTCTCTATAATACTCTTACATAGGACAGAGTCCACTCATATGTAAGAATCCTTCTTCTATCCCAAGGTAGCCTTTCAATATTAAATTTAACAATACAACAAAGACTCAAACTACAAAAGAAGAAATGAAGATATCTGAAAATACCATCTTTTCAAACTTCCGTTTGATGTGGATAAAAATGATTATTTGACAGCGTTTGTTCAATGTAAATATGAATCATTCTTGGCATATTAGGATTCAGTAAATACCTAATAGATAACAAAAATAATATCTATTTTAAAACTTTAGCTTCATTTTTTTTCTTTTTGCCCTAACTTCAAAAACTAAATAAACAAATTATACAAATTTTAATCTGGAGAATAGTTACATAGGTAAATATATAGATATATGCATTCTTTTTTCCAGTGACACACTTTTTCCCCTTGTGGTCAAACACAACTCTTGCCTAAGAAGCATACTACCACTGTTAGAGGAAATCTGATGCGGCGCTTGACACTGATCACTCCTGCTTCGCCATGACAATGCACTAGAACAGACCTCTGCTGTGACCAAACTGAAGATATGTATGCGTTTAAAGCTAAAATTCATTTATGATAAAGAACTGGCCTGTGAAAAGCAGTTTATAAACAGTTTATCCTGTTCACATTATGCATTATTTCAATTATCATCCACAATGTTGGTAGAGTTACTGAGACAGACAGGAGAAACCTAGGGAGGAAAAAAGGTTTCAGAGTGTAGCCTGACATATTTCTAAGGGTCCTCTCCTTTGGTCTTCAAATAATAACAGTTCATTGTTTTTAGAAGGAGAGTAGACTGTCTAGGATTCATTTCCTGTTCAGGTGCCTTCTCCAAAGTGTGATAAAACAGTAGTAAATTCAATAATGAATATCTGAAAGTCAAACCAATGTAACTATAATCGGGAATATCTTTCTTATCTATTACCACAAAAATCCCAGTTGCCTCCATCTTTCTTAAAAAATTCCTTCAAAAGTTAAGACAATTAATTATACCACATCAATTCCCTCAAAAGAAAGAAAGAAAGAAAAAAAAAAAGAGTACCATTTAGCATATAAAAGTTACATTAAAAGTGCATATGTATCTTCTTAATTGGCCCAGTCATTAAATTTATATTTGGTCATCCTTACTTTTAACATATAGAATTCTTCATGTAAATGTAGGTCACTATAAATTTAAAAAAATTAATTCAGCACTAAACATGCTTTCTTCTTATTGAAATCTTAACCTCAATCAGTTCTCAATCATTGTAAACTTGGCTAAACTCACAAAGAAACACAAGTAAAGGTTTGTTATGCTTCTCTTAGTTTGCTGGACAATTAACATACAAACATCACAAATTTCACTAAAAATTTGGGCCAACTCATTGCATATTTGCCCCCTGAAATGAAAAATAAATTAGAACTGAAGCAGTGTATTGCCATAACTTACCTTGAAGGTAAGCAGTTTCTCCTGTATTTATAGAACTTAGACTAGAAACATTACCAGTCATCTCCAACACAAGTGCTTTTTTAAAAGAAAACCTAGTTTTAAACTTTTAGTACAGGACAAACGCTACAAAATTCATCTGCCTTTCTCAAACTAATGGAAGATCCTTTTGAAACTTACTATCTTCAGTTATCAATATTACTGCATTATGGAGCTAGTGCAATCCTGCATAGCCTTGGTCACAATGACAAGGCACAATAAAAAAATTAAAGTATTATATGAACAAGAGAAGTCACTGAAGATAATTTAAGGCCTTGAAGTGAATTAAGAGTATAATCAGTCTAATTTAAAGCTGAAGAATAAACCATAAATTATCCACCTGAAATGCAAGCAATATGCTTTTTCAGCTTCTGTTCTGTGGACAAGACAACAGAAACAACTCTTGCTTATGGTTTGTGTATTAGAATCCTTCTGGACCTGGAGGAGTAAAAGTCAATTCCATTTTTCTACAGTTCATGGAGGGTTTCAAGACTGTTTTAGCCGTTTTCGTGGAATACCAAACTGTGGACACTGTGCAGATGCTAGTGCTCGGAAGGCTTCTGCTACCAAATGTGGGTGAGAATGAATCATGGACTTCCACCCGGATGTTTCCATTATGTCCGCTGCTTGGCTGAAAAATAAAAGTAAGAGATGTTTACTATGGAGTACTTTGCAAAATGCATCGCTGCACTGTCATTTTTTTTTTTTTAATTTACAGATTTCAAAATTCTGCCTCCTCTGTATTCACACCACTTGAACTCACTAACATATCATCTTCACCGTATTGGTGTTTTCTGTTGTGACTGGAGCTTTCAATTTCTCTGCAAGTTCGCCACTCCTGGAGTGTATGACTCTGGTCTGCAGAGCTCGACTCCCACTGTCACCATCTCTACACTCCCTCTTTCAAGAGCTCCTTCCTCTGGCTCTTACACACAGGCTTCCTCTGGAGTTCCAAGTTCTGCCCTCTACTCTTCTTTAGTGTGCACTGTCCATCTTATCCCAGCCACTTTCACAGTTCTAACTATCATACTCAACAATGATAAACAGTGATTTGCTAAGTCCTAGGCCTCCCACAAGGTCTGTCCCCAACCACCTGTTTTCTTTACTTGAACGTGCCTTGAACGCCGTAAATTTCAGAATGAGGATGAGAACTCAACATGTCTAATCCCCAAATTCTTCCTCTCTCTTTTCCAATAAGCTAATGCTTCCACTATCAGCCAGTGATTCAAGTCGGAAACCTGGGAGTCACCCTAGATGCCATCCTTTCTAATCAATCATTAAAGCCCTATTTGAATTCCCAAAGGTATCCTGAATCAAGTAAGGCCCACAACATCTCATGCTTGAATTATTGTAAGAGTCTCCTAATTTGTCTTCTACTCTCCTATCATGCTCTTCTCAAACCAGCTTCTATGCTACCTCAGTAATAAACACCTTAAAAAGATCTTCTTCTGTTGTTCTCCAATGCTAGTACACAGGTTCTTTAGAAAGAGAAATGAGAAACAACATTTCCCAGTTCTTCCCCCTAGCTTTCTACCTCCCATTCATGCTTTGGCACTGTGTATAATATTAATAGTAACAGTAACAACAATACTGAACTGTTTATTGTTAAAGGATGTACAATAAGCTCTGAGTTAACACAATTACTGAAGCAACAAATCTAGTTATCCTTGCTTGTCTCCTGTCTTCTCTCCTTTGTACCTACCTACCATCAAATAATACACAAATATTACAGACTGTCCATTCAAAATATTATATGCTTTTATTTCCTTCTAGCCCCACTATCACTAATCAAGTCAAATTTTTACCTTCATCTCTTGCCTGAACTACCTTCAATAACTTTCTAACTGGCCTACCTATACATAACCATTCTCCTTAATTACCACCACCACTACAACCTCCCCATGCTCAAGCATGTGGAGAGACTGCTAAAACAAACACCTGATCACATCCTCCTCTAGGTTAAACTCTTTTACTGTATGACCATCCTCTTTGAATAATGTCTAAAAGCAGTAATGTTATTTAGATGGCCTTCCATGATCTGATTTTTGCCTTTTCTCTTCAGCTTCTCATACTCCTCGTCCCCATACTGTTCTTTCTTATCTTTAAACCGTTGCACACCTGTATCTTTTTTTTTTCTGGGACACACCTTTCCACCTCTTCCCTCTTCTTCACTGAGATAAGTCCTACTAATACTTCAGGTCTTTATACAACAATTCTTCAAAAGGACTTTCTCTGACACTTAGGTCAGGTCCTTTTGCTATATGCTCAGATGGGTATGCTCTGCCTTACCTATTATTACACTTTAGTTCAACTACTTTGTTTAGTTCCTATATATCTCCTGCTAAACCATAAACTCCACGAAGGCATGAAAAACACGTATCTGTCAAATGAATGATCTACTATTGCTTCATGCATCTATACTTGGATTCAAGCGATGCTTTCTGTCTGCAATGCTTTTTATTTCCTCCTCAGTTCTGCTTATTTCTATTCAGATTTTAAGACAAAGCTCAGTCATCTTTACATCTAAACCTCCACCCTTAGTTGTGTCCTGCACATACCCTTCTTTATGACATTACTTACCATATTATAATGAAATATGCATGGATGTGTTTCTGTCATTAGATAAATTTCTTAACAAGGATTTTTCCTCATACTTGTTTCTGTATGCAGCACCTTAGCATAGTGCTTGACACAAAACTGACGCTAGGCATTCAGTTTAGTTTGCTGAACTAAACATTAGCTGATAACAATTAAAAAATTTGCCTGACATCAAATTACCAGTGTACTTTCACGTTTATAATTTCAACTCGCTGCTTAGAATCATAGAGATTGTTAATATACCTGATATTTTCATTGATTTAATTCAACAAGTATCTATTGACAGTCTCTATGTACACCATAGTTTCTACATGGGATACAGAATAAGCTTATATTTTTTTGACACTGTAAAATATTTTTACAGACTAAAACTAGAGATTGAATGTGGCAAAGTACGAAGCATCACAAAATTATCATTCCATTTTTCTAGGAACACATACCATAATACATTATCACACACTGACCAATATATAGACTAGCTAGTATTTTAAAAGTATTCACTCATTTTTACCTTCAGAAAACAGAATTCACGAACTATTAAGAATTCAGTTAACCAACTTCAAATCTATCAAAACAGATGAAAGCAAGGGAATCATAAGTCAAACATTCATTTTCTTGTCTTTGACACAATCTTTTTCTAATTTCTTACATCAATTTTTGATAATTTCCAAGAACAGAGTTTAACGGTATACAGGCAAAAACTAATCAAAAGCAGATGCAAATTCTTCAACCTACTGACTCTCGTTTTGATTCTGAGTAACTGCAAAGAGTAAAAAAGTCACTCTAAATATGAGTGAAGAAGGGGGAAAAAAAGGGAATAATAAATTCTCATGCTTATGTCATTCTCAAGATTCAGGCTTAGAAAGATGTCATGACTACCCTGCTCCTTAGGGTTTTACCAGGGGAAAGATCAAATTGCTACCATTTCTGGAAGGCTAGGTAATTAACCTAATGCAGATGTGATGCAAGGTACCTGGCTGCCCTAAGAAGCAGAGGCATTCAAATGTTAAGACTTCCCAGGTAAATCTGGAGGGTACATTTCCTCATAGGATAAAATTAGTATTTCCCACATTTTTAGAAATGCTTTCTGAAGGGGCAGGCACAGGGTCTCTAGTAGTCACTGAAATACCTGGACTGAGCTACATGCTAATGTGAACATATATGCTTAAGAAAAGACAGTGTCCATCCCAGTTCACATTACAAGCTGATCTACAAGGGAGCATAGCCTCAAGAATCCACTACATGGTTAAATTATTATTTTTTTTTAACTTGCAGTTTGCTTCATGTCATTAATATCTGGATTCATACTTATTGTAGATGAACAAAAGGCTATGCAACAAACACTTAATTTCATGTATGCAGATCAACTTTAAGTCAGAAACTGATGTCATCTTACTTGCTGTTCCAGTTTTTCCCATCTTTACACCCAAGCTGTCGAAGTACACTGCACCTGCATTGAAGATTTAAACACACTTAAGAAAAAGTCAGGTGAAAAACTGTTGAAGGTGTCATGTCCACTGAAATACAGGCACAGCTTACCTATTAATAAAGTCTATGGCTTGTGCTTTCAATTGCTCTGCACTGTGCAAATCTGCAAGGACAAGGGTATCAGCAACATTTTCTACTGAGAGGTTACTACACAAAGCTTCTTCACACATGACCTTCAGCCGTTCCAGTGCATACTATCCAGAAAGGAAAACACAACATTAAACATTTATTCAAACTACCAAGTTCTAAATACATGATATTTATAACTTAGAAAATGAAGTTAAAGCACAATACACATCAAACTGAGGGTACTTTAAAAGTCTTTATTTTAAATATAAAGAAAGTATGAGTTCCCGCATTCAAGATAAAGACTAATTTTTCTTAAGAAATTTCTATCTTAAGAAAATTTCTATCTGAGTTCAAGATAGAGGATGAAATGTCAACCCACTCCAATATTCTTGACTGGAGAATCCCACGGACAGAGCAGCCTGGAGGGCTGAAGTCCAAAGGGATACGACTGAGCACACATGCAAGGTATAGTGTATTTTTAAAACAGAGGCTTCTTTAAAAACCTCTTAGGTACTCAAAAAACAAACAAAAATACCTTTATTACTTAATACTCTTAATGAGTATATTTCTCTTTTCTAATATTTTAAACACCAGTCAGGACACAGCATATTGTCACTACTTAATCCTGAAGAAAAATGATAAAGCTTAATACTCATAACCATAACTTGTATTTGACATACATGTGAAGAGAACATACTTGGCAGCTTTACTGAGGTATAACTGACATACAATAAAATGCACATATATGAAGTTTATACAGCCACATAACCATCATTAAATCAAGAGTGAACACAGTCATTATCCCCCAAATTTCCTTCTAACTCTGTAATCCTCCTTTCTTACCCCACCTCAGGCAAGACCTCTGATATGTTTTCTACTGCTAGAATTCACATTTCTGAAGTCTTCTATAAAAGAAATCATAGAATTTGCACTTGTTTATCTGGCTTCCAGTCATTATAATTATTTTAAGATTCATGCATGCTGTTGTCTGTGTATCAATAGTTCTATGCTTTTTACTGCTCAGTGGTATCCCATTGATCTGTTGATGAACATTTGGGTGTTTCCAGTTTCTAGCTGTTACAAACAAAGCTGCTACAAACATTCATATAAGTCATTAAACGGGCATATGCTGTCTTTTCCCTTGAGTATAAACCTATAAATAAACGCACTGGATAATATGGTTAAGTGTAAAACTTAAAAAAAAAATTGCCAAACAGTCTTTCAAAGTGGTTGTATCATTTTACACTCTCATAAAGCAGTATATAAGAGTCTATATCCTTGACCATACTTGGTATGGTTTTAATAATTTTAGCTGTTATAACAGTCATAGACATATCTCATGGTGGTTTTAACTTACACTACCCTAACGAGGTTGAGCATTTTTTGATATACTGAATGGACTACTGAATGGACATTATTTTAAGAAGTGTCTATTCAAATATTTTTATTTTTAGACATAACTTTGTTTACTTATAATTGTTTTGAGAGTTCTTTATATAGTCTGAATATGAAAGACCTTTATCATATATATTCTGGATAAAAGTTGTTCATCAGTTATGCTTTGCAAGTATGTTCTTCTAGTGTCTTCTGAAGAAGTTTTAAATTTCACTGAGGCCCAATTTATCATTTTTCCTTTTATGTATATCTGGTGTCATAGCCAAGAAGTCTTTGCCTAGTGTTAAGACTATGAAGACGTTCTCCTATATTTTCTTTTAGAAGTTTAAGATTTTTTTGGGTTTATAATCTATTCTGTGTTACTTTTTGTATATGATGTGAAGTACACACACAGAATTCGGTCTTTTCAAGAGTTCAACCACAGTTCATCTTTTTGGGTACAGACTACCAATTCCTACAGCACCATGTACTGAAAAGACTATCGTTTCTCCAATCAACTATCCTTGCACTTTCATCAAAAATTATATAGTCATACATGTGACAGTCTATTTCTGTACTTTCTATTCTGTTTCAATGAGTTGTCTATCTTGTCACCAATACAACAGTGTCTTAAATACTAAAGCTTTATGAGTTCTCCATTTTATTAATAATCTTTTTCAAAGTTATCTGATTATTCTAGGTCCCTGCTCTTGCATATAAATTTTTAAAACAGCTTGTCAATTTGTACCCCTCATCCCTGCAAAGGCAGGTTAGGATTTTGATACCAACATGCTGGTTCTCCTAATCGAAAGAGAAGTGAAATTTTAACAATGTTAAAATTTCCAGTCCATTAATAAGACTTTCTCTCCATTTACTGAAGTGTACCTGAATTTCTATTATCAGTATGTTATAATATTCAGCATACAGGTCTTGAACATCTTTTGTCAGACTCATGTCTACGTGTTTTGTATTTTTCATTCCATTATAATGGCATTTCTACATTTAAATTTTGAGAAAGTTACAGATTTGAATAAGCTATAAGAAATAAGATTCCATATACACTTGTCCCAGTTTCTCCCTTTGGTAACATTTTTTAAAATAAGTATAATTATCACTATAAATGCATAATCATAAATACACATACAGACATATACATGGACAGAAGTAGCATGGATATTAGTACTTTTGGAGAAAGCTCCCAATGGGCTTTAGCGTTTTCAGGACTGAGAACTACTGACTTTGAAATTTCCTGCCACTTTTACACTGTTTCCCTATCTTCAAGAATTTAGCACTGTAAAATAACATTACAAAATAAGATGTTTTTTTCCTCTACATCCTGTATTAAAAAATAAATTTAGGAATACAGGATTAAGTTAGAAAAAATACACAATATTTTCTTCCTTTTTTATAGATGTACGTCATGCACTGTATCTTAAGACTATCTCAAAATTGCAATAAATTATATGCACTACTGTGTGTTCTCATAAAACAGAGTAAAGATACACTCAAAACTGAGTCTGAAATTAACATTCCATTTGTTCCATATACTCTAAATCAGCTCAAGATACTTTTATGTCTTATTGATTTAAAATTTTTTCATTTCCATATTATCCCACTGTGTTATTTCATAATACTGAAGAGGCATCCACAATTAGTATAAATTAATTCAATACTTCAAGTTATTGAGGGTTCTCATTTGATGATAACTTTCTAGATATGTCAAGCTTGAGGACACTTTTAGCTCTTTAAGACCTAATTACTTACTTTGTCTGCAGCTGCCAACAAGTTGTCAGCCATTTTGTCAAGGTTTGGTGCTTTCCCTGTGTAAATGAATCTCATCATTTCTTTAAAAACCTCAGGGTCTACATCATTTATTTCCACTCGATTCTGGTATTGAAAACACAGAAAATGTTATATTTCAAAAAAAAGCACACAGACAATGAACCAGAGCAAAACTAACAATAGTTTAAAAGCCCCGAATCAGCACTTAAGCAATGTACAACTCAAATATTCATTAAAGTGTATTTTCAAAGTTAAGCAAGCAGGTCTAAGAAGTATAACAAGTCAAGCACTACCATGTAGAAATACAAACCCCAGTTTCTCAGTTAAAAAGTCAAATACAAATTTAAAAAAAAAAACACCAAATCTGTAAGGCCAAACTAAATCTTTATTCAGTTTCTGACCTCTATCTTAGAGGAAGATGGCTATTGACTTTTTTGGTTTCTCTAGTTCTGCAGAGATGAGAAAGCTGAGCCACGTAAATAAACTTAGGAAGGAGTTGCCCAGTTGGAGCAATAAGGCTCACATGTAATACAACCAGCAAATATCTATCTCTGGTCTTTAGTCTGACTACATTTCAAAATGGCAGATAAAAGAGAAATATCTGGGAAAACCAAATGGGTAGTATTACAGTTCAAGTAGACTAATAATAACACAATTTATGTCCTTTATTAAATATAATACACTTACTCTTATTATAGTGGTAAAAAGAATATAGGAATTGTTTCTGTTCTAGAAAACAGATTCCAAAATCAACTCCAAAGTCTAGAAAGAAGGACTATACACCTTCACTGGAGAACTCTCAAACAGGTACGCATCACAGCAGTCCTTTCAGATAGGTGTCCTTTCTTACTAACAACTATCCACTTATTTTGCTATTGTGACATGCCACAATAGCAATAGCTGCTATTTGGAATGTTAGCCCACATTAAGCTACATCTGTTTTTCTACTATAGAACCCATTTCACCCCATCCTCTTATGTCTTTCTAAAATCCTAACAATAAGAACATGCACTGTTACTTTTAAAATATACATTCCAATATTCTACATGTATATAAATTAGATGTGAGCCCTTTAAACAAGGTTTACCTTTTTGCTTTCTTCCATTTCATGTTCAAACATGGCATTAAAAACTGGGGATCGAGCTGTAACAAGATTAAGCATCATTATTTAAAGCAAAGATTTATGAAAGAAATGTAATGTATTACTCAAAAGTAGAAAGTACCTGCAAGAACAGATTTATGAGCTTTAAATTCTTGTCCTCTCACAAAAAAACTGCAATCTGTAAATCTTGTGTTTTCCCAGAGATTACCTAAATCTTCTGCTAGTCGGCATTCAGGCACCTTTAACATATTTGTATTAGTATGTCCTGATATATTTACTGAATCTTGGACCACACTCACCTAATAAAAAAAAGGGACAGCAAGAAAAAATACTTTCATAAATTAATATCAGTAGTTAGCTACTAAGTTTCAACCTAAACTTATCATTAAAATCATATAGAAAATTCAGTGTACACCTTATCAAAAATGCTAACATTTGGGAACTGAATTTAAAGCGACAAATTAAAGGAGAGAAATAACATAGAAAAAAAGTTGAAACAAATTAGACAATTTTAAGTGACATTTTACATAAATAAATGGCTTACTGATTCCTGAGAATGCTCGGTTATTAAACTAATCACAAAACTATTTCTCAACAACAAAAAAAAGTCATAATATGATTCCAAATTCAAATAGGAGAAAATACTTTTGTGAGGAGAAAGAAATTTAATTTTCTCTTTTATTTCCTCACATTACAAAACTATCAACATTTAAAGTTTATTTAACATATAATAAACACAGCATAACACTTATGACATTTTAGAATATTTTAAAATGTTGTTTAAAACTACAGACTATAATATGCAATTTGGGCGGCATTTTAAGTGTTGTCCCTACATGTTTCAATGCTAATAACACTGACTTAAATATCCAGTAATAGTGATTTAAATTTTAAAGTATAAGAATTCTCACAAAACAATGTAATTATTAATGTTTATGGAAATCTTTCATTTAAAAAAACAGTAAGAACAATATAACCCAGTTCGATTCGAAGACCTTTAATTTACCTATGAAATAATCAATAAATAAAAGTTGGTATGATTAAAACCAACAGTGGAAACAGTGTCAGACTTTATTTTGGGGGGCTCCAAAATCACTGCAGATGGTGACTGCAGCTGTGAAATTAAAAGATGCTTACTCCTTGGAAGGAAAGTTATGACCAACCTAGATAGCATAATTCAAAAGCAGAGACATTACTTTGCCAACAAAGGTCCATCTAGTCAAGACTATGGTTTTTCTGGTGGTCATGTATGGATGTGAGAGTTGGACTGTGAAGAAAGCTGAGTGCTGAAGAATTGATGGTTTTGAACTGTGGTGTTGGAGAAGACTCTTGAGAGTCCCTTGGACTGCAAGGAGGTCCAACCAGTCCATCCTAAAGGAGATCAGTCCTGGGTGTTCATCGGAAGGACTGATGCTAAAGCTGAAACTCCAATACTTTGGCCACCTCATGCGAAGAGTTGACTCAATGGAAAAGACCCTGATGCTGGGAGGGATTAGGGGCAGGAGGAAAAGGGGACGCCAGAGGATGAGATGGCTGGATGGCATCACCGACTCGATGGACATGAGTTTGAGTGAACTCCGGGAGTTGGTGACGGACAAGGAGACCTGGTGTGCTGTGATTCATGGGGTCGCAAAGAGTCGGATACGACTGAGCGACTGAACTGGACTGAACTGATGATTAAAACACTGCTTTTACATGGAGCCCAACATAATATGGATTAAATTATTTCTCACTGAACTGAACTGAAAGATGACTATATTTTGAATGAAATCTTAAAACAGCACTAAGTTTGGCACAAACTTTAAGAACAGGAATACACTATTAATATTACTAGAAATTTCATATTATATTTAATAAGCGGAAGAAAATACTACTTCAACTAGGAAAGCAAATGTTTCAGAGTACATGAACCATCTTTCACAAAAAATGCTGTTTTGGTTACCTATGTTTTAAACTAAGTTTTGTGGTTGTTTGTTATGCAGCAATAGATGACTATTAATTTAAAGCCATATTTCATAAGGTTTTCTTTAATTAATAGTAGGTATGTATATGGACAAATAAACTATGTATAAATTGTACACTGGAAATGGATAAAATGGACCAAATTACTAATATGCTAAGAAAGTATAATAGTCTAATATAAAATGCTTGAGAATATTAAGTCTCATTAGTCCTTACTCACCTAGATGTAATAACATCTATTTCATATGAATGAACAGACACTTCTAAAAAAAAAAAGCTTTATTTTCTGAGGATATTCTCATTAGCCATTTTGTTTTTCTGATTTTATTAATCTTTTTGAAATCACATGCCATAAAAATCATCTAATCCAATCACCTTTTCTTAAAAAATTTGAAAAAGTGAGATCCAGAGAAGATAACTGAAGTGTCCTAAATACACTGCTAGTCAGTATCAGAGGAAGACTAGACCTACATTCCCAGGTTTCCTTTTTAAGCATTCTTTGTACTATACAGTAGGAGAAGGCAATGGCAACCCACTCCAGTACTCCTGCCTGGAAAATCCCATGGACAGAGGAGTCTGGTAGACTGCAGTCCATGGGGTCGCTAAGAGCCGGACAAAACTGAGCGACTTCACTTTCACTTTTCACTTTCATGCATTGGAGAAGGAAATGGCAAGCCACTCCAGTGATCTTGCCTGGAGAATCCCAGGGGTGGCAGAGCCTGGTGGGCTGCCATCTATGGAGTCGCACAGAGTCGGACATGACTGAAACAATTTAGCAGCGGCAGCAGCAGTATTAATACTTTAATGCAGTTATGGTTCTAAAGGGATTTATTGCAACAATCTTGTAAGAAGTTTTTTCAAATACAAGAGCTAAGACATTATGCATACAAATAAGTCCTCCAATAAAAATTCTTCTATTAACTTTTAATTATTCAACTTGTTTCTAAAATTTTACAAATTACAAAACAGGGGAAAAATCTTCAGTAATTCTTACCTGATTGCTGTTATATCATACATTATAACTTAATGATACTTAAATAAAAAATACTGGTATCACTATTCAGTGTCTAGTCAAGGGTCACAAAGACACTATTTACTTGTTCATATCAGCACTGCTCTTGTAACTTCTAGTGAGCAAAAGCTGGAGTGAATTGAACAGTTCAATTACTTGCATAAAGTATGTAGGATGTAGTGGAGTCATAAGAATATGATCATATTTAAACTTAGGAAAGGATTTCTTAAGTTCTATTTATTGTTTAATTATCCTAACTCAAAACAATATATTTAATATGAAAGTTCCACAAAAATCAGGTGATAGAAGGAAAGATTTAAAAAAAGATATATCATAGACATTGATGTTATATTTGATTATATAATCATAATTCAGAAGAAATTATATTATTGGCATACACATCTACATATAATTATCACAGCAGCCACAAATTTTAAGACAGAATTAATATTTCATACACTCTGAAGAGTATTCAAGGGACTATAGAGCAGAAATTAATGATCTAATTTAAACTGTTATGCAATGAGTTGTGATGATTATTTTTTCTAATACCTATAATCAAGAAATTGGTAAAATTTTAGCTTTTTCTAATACATATTCAAATATAGGTAATGAACATTCTTATGACTGGAACTTAAGAGTAAAAAAAAATTCAGAAGAAAGGCTGAGATTCTTTTCTGAAGTGGTTGTTTTTTTAAAAATAAAATGACAAATGCACAACACTCAAAACTGACAAATGCTGCAAAGTAATACCTCAAACCCGTTTGACAGCTCTTTTTCAAATTTGCTTTTGGCTCAACTCTGAGGATATAATTCAGACTAAAGATGAACATGTGCAGGCTCTAATCAGCTATGACTGTCCTAGAAATCTGGGTCTCCTCTAGCGTGGAATTAAGGTGACTACTGGTTCCTATTTTTAAAACTTTCTCGATTCTCTAAACAAATTGTAAAGACTAGCTAGGAATTTACAAAGGTGCATAGTACTACAAATTTGATGCTCTAATCAACTATTGAACCATCCCTCACACTGGCTCCAAAATGAGAAACTTCTAAGTAGTCCAATTTCATATCATTTTCCTGAATAGTGGGTCTTAGACTTTCTGGCTTTCAAATATAGGTATCCTTTTTTAGAAACTGGGTGATAGAAATATGGTTGTCAATTTTCCATTTTGTTATTTTTAGAGGATAAAACACAACTCCCATCCATTACCAAAAGTATATTTAAACAGAAAGGATAACTTCGTGACAGAAAAATAAGAGGAAAAAAAGTTCTAAATGAATTAATTTAATTTTATGAAAAATTCATTACCTATATTATCTGTCTGTATATAGTCTTCTGTACACCACAGACTAGCATGGGTCTATAGATTGAGACTTTCTGTTGGATTGCAAAAGATAAATTAAGCTAACCAATTTTTTATTTTTCCTACTTATTCTTCAATTCCTGTTTTCTGCATCACTTTGGAAAAGAAGAGGCAGAAAGAATTGTTTACACTGACAGAAATTTCTAGCTCTGGCTACTTGATTCATAGGACTTGCAAGATTACTTATGTCTTGCACAAAAGGGTAGCACCAAACTGCCTTACCTGTCTACAGCACCACTTGCAGGGGAGGGGGAGGAGGCAGTTCTTTAGGTAGGGCAGTGCAATGCTTCCTCCTCTTCTGCAAGCAGTGCTGGAGATGCTGTAGAAGGAAGGGCATCAATGAGAGGTATGGAAGAAACGGTGGAGGGCGTGAGGAAAGTTTGTTCAAAGCCCACCTATGTTAAATACAGTGCCCAAGGTATGAATGTCTGTATCAGTAAAGGTATCTATTATAGTATCTAACACTAAATGTGATCAACTTAAAATGTATGTCACTGGTAGGTTCTATTTTTAGGAGGTGACTAGCATCTAAAATTTAGCATGTGGATAAAAAATACACTTCAAAAACATGTATCATAATAAATCTTAGTTTCAGCCTTCATTCTGAATTTTTTAGTTGTCTAGGTTCCAATAAAATATACTTAGGGAAGCATACTTTAGTAAACAATATTTCAATTCTAAAAACAGAAACATTTTCTTAAAATTCACAAAAAGACTTTTAGCTGCAGTAGGTACATTTTTTTTTCCTTAACTGGATTACATAGTCTTTAATGTCCTTTAAATTCTATGATTATGTGATTAAAATAAATTAATATGTTGAAATTTAGGATAACTACTAAAATTCTGAAAAAACTCTACATTAAGAATGCTTAAATAACACATCGTATAATTATTCAGAATACTACTTAGAATATTTCTCTATTGGCAACAAATGCTTTAGTCTATATTTTTATCAAATTATTTAATGATAAGCTCTGCTCAAAACACTTGTGCTATGTGCATTATCAACCAAATAATAGTATTCATAATAAATTCATCTTATAGTTCATTTAACTTGTCTAAGCGAAAATAAGATGAATTCTATTTGCACTATGTGGTCTCAGGGGCCATATTTCAATTATTCTTCTGACACAGCATAATGACATATAATTAGTTTGTAATCCTGCCAAGAAATTTTACACATTTTCTATAAGAAGTGTCAAGCTAATTCAGTAGCAGTTAAGTAAGTTATTGTGCTTTTAAGACACTCATCTGTCTACAATAACCTACTGAAATATATTTAATGTTGAGGTTACCCTATCATTTCAACAATTCATATAGATAAAGCTATGTAATAACAATTACAGAAGCTAGTTCAAGCCTCAAATTAAGACAAATCATAAGTGTAAACTATTGGAAGGGGCCAATGCTAGCAACTTTCAAAAGACAGCATTTCATGCATATAATTATATCACACATTTGTCAACAAAGGTATAGCTTAAAAATTTTGAGATGCCATTATTTATAATGCTAACATCTGTTTGAATAAACGAACAAAAAGCTTCCCAATCTTTTCTCAGGCACTTTCACTACCATGCAAGTATGGATTCAAACTGAAAAGCCACTATATTTAATATCATCAATCTGAATATAACAAAAAATGCTGACCATTTAGAATTATTCAGAATGAAGAAGACATTTAAAAATTTTCATATAAAGTCATATACATCCAGAGTCTTTGTATGAGGAAAGTATGTGATAGTATAACTGTATAAACAATTTATAGCTAACGACAAGACTTTTTTCAGGCTGGCTACTATACTGATTTCTAAGAACTTGTCAGCTTTTACTTTTAGAATATTTATATAAAACCTTACCAATTATACCAGTTCGTTGATTTAAAAAGTGCAATCAATACTGTTCTAGTGCATATTTTTGCTTTACTACTAAATATAACCAAACACTGAGTTCCTTGAATAAAAAAATGTACCCACCTCACAAAATAATGTAAGCTTGTCATCTGGTAAAAGACCATTAGCTTCATCAAGCAAAAAATCTCTCCGAATGAATTTTTTAAAACCCCAGTCCTTTCCTTGTACAAATCGATATGCTCTTTGGCTTTCTGGTGGAAAACACAATGTAAGTTTAAATAAAACAAGTATTCAAGAAACATTCTGCTAATAATAACAATTAAATGAATGTGCAAAAATAGGACTTGACAAATACATCTATCATAAAAATTACAGATATGTGTTTTCATAAGTAAAATGGTAAGAGTTACACTAGCTAGAACCAGATCATTTCACAGTACTACCACAAATTCTGGTTAATTATCAATGAGCTCACTTCCAGATTCCTAGATATCTAAGTAGAGGAAAAGCCAGATCAAATCTCAAGAAGTAAGAAATCTTTCAAACAATCTAAGCCCTTTAATAATAAAGTAGGATCAAAACACATTGGCAAAGGCATAGTATTCATTATCTAATTTCAGAACCAGATTAGAAATATTAATTTCTTGCTTCTTCCTTTAAAAAAGGATGCTCTAAATCACCAGGGCATTCTATGAGCTTTCCTGGGATAACCATCCCACTGATAAAAGTTTTATGGAACTAGAGAAAAATCCATTAACTGGAGAAAAAAGCTAAAAAAAAGTCCCTTATCATTTCTTAGGTCTTTAAACATAATCCCATTACCTCTAAAAACAATTTTCATCAAGGTCCACAAGATGGTTTTAGTGTGATTGGTAAAATATTTAATAAATGTCTAAAGTAAATGTTTCTTATGCCTTATATATACTGGTTAATAACTATATATTATGAAATAAACAAGGTCCTTTATATAAAGTATTCACTATTACTATACAAATTGAAGGTAGAAAACCAGTAATATATCTAATTGAGATACTCCATTTTATGGACTAAATGTATACCATTAAAAGTTTGATGTTGAAACCCTACCCATAGTGTGATGGTATTACGAGGCCAATGACTGGGATTAGATGAGATTGTGAGGGTAGAGATCCTCATGAATGGGACTCGTGAATTGAGACCCCACATGCTCTGTAGTCCTTTCCACCATGTGAAGACACAATGCAAGGTTGGCAGGTCTGTAAGTAGAGTCTTCACTAGAATCTGACCATGCTAGAACACTGACCTTAGATTCTTGGCCTCTAGATTTGTAAGAAATAAATGTCTGTTGCTTACAGGCCACCCAGTCTTATGCTTCTTTCTTACAGCAGCCTGAACTAAAACATTATTTTATCTTACATGTCAGAATTATAAAAATACATGTGAAACCATGTATTACTTCAGCAAGGAGATATATTATTTAAAATGTGTTTTGGAGAGTTTTTTTGTAATGATGTTACTTGATTTTGTTAATCCCTTCTAGAAATCACTTAAAATTTAATGCACAATATATTTTCCTACTATATACACTGTACATTTTCTACAATGATCTTTTACTATGAAGTGCCAGGCTACAGTTTCAGCTGGCTATAATTCAGAGGCTTGAACTGAATTTAACAGGTTCTAAGACTAAGAAAAACCATTTCCTTTCAGTCACTGTTTAGTCCACTGCTCAAAAAAATTACAGTGACAAAATATCAGGGCATTGAAATATCTTTCACATTGTTCTTTAGATTTTATTATCTGGCAAAAATGGCAAGGAAGAAAAAGAAATGCTTTCTGAACACCTATTATATACGCCAGGCACTGAACCAGGTACCTTGTCCTAATAGCAGCTATTCTTACAAGTGAAAAATGAATGTCATTTTAGGACATGAAAAATTTAAATTTTAATATGATTTAAAACTAATTTTACATGTCTTATGAAGACTTAGTAAAACAACTGTAACTTTACCCTGGCATTTAAGATTACCAGCCAAAATGAAACATTTTTGATTAAGCAGATTTTAGGGGAAAAAAATCCTAAATTTTTCTAGGTAAAAGTGCAAAAGTCACAGTACATCTACACAGTTACATAAAGATGCCTTTCAGTCAGTTTGGAAATCACTTACCCATTGCTTTTGTTTCTTCCCTTTTAGCATTCAGAAGGGAAAATTTGAATTTTGCTCGAACTTCACTTTTTGGACAGCTGACTAAAAGCAAATATAAGGACAAGTAGTCTTTACTTTCATCATCTAATCCCTTTGGATTTACTCTCAGGCACCTAAAATAAAACAACAGGCTCACATGGAGGAAGATAATAGTTTAAACATTCAAGAGAGACACAATACTGAAATCATCTGTTAAATAATCTAAATAATACAACAGATCTCCTGTCAATATTCTCACAGTTATTTATAATTCTCTATACTACTAGGAACTTATTATAAATCAAATGTAAAATCTGACAAATATCCATTTAGAAACTGTAACGATGAAACTATAAAGTGCTAATGATTACATCAAAAACAAATATCCGAAAAAAACAAAAATCTTACCATTTCATTTTGTCACTGGGGCTAGATGAGAATGTTGAACTTTTTAACACTTCACCCATTTCTTCTCGACAAAAACTGAAGTTATTAATGGTCCACATGTAGGAAAATTTTACTACTTTAACCTGGAACATTCAGAAAAGGACTTTTATGATTATGACCTTTACATTCTTGACTTGTCACATGTTGAACATCCTATGACTCATCTCCTAACATTTCTAATAACAATGCTGAAGTGCTTCATAATATTCTCAAAATAGTATACAATATCTAGCATAAAGTAAGGCATTTTTTAATAACATGTACCTGTGTATAACACCAGCTTTCTGCTATAGGACCGACAGACATATCTCCAGAGAGAGGTGGGGTGGGTTCCCGAGACATTGCCACTTTATTGCAGTCTTCTAAGATGTATGCAATATCCCACACAGGTGAGTACTTTACTACAAAGAAAAGAAGTTTCATTTAATAATCACTAAGTTTAACTAAATCAAGAGGGAAGAAGCATTTAAACAGTCATAAAACAATTACTTTCTCAAATTACATTATGAGGAAATGTGATTTCATTTAAGTTAATGAAAAATAATTTTTAAGAAATAAATCATAAGCCTTTATGCCATGTAATATTTGAATCTAAATGAAATTAATACTTATAGAAGCTATTTCACAAAGGCATCCTTAAATTATCACAAATCAAAAATAAAATACTGTAACAGCAAGATCATAAACATAAAAATCACATGGAAACTTACTGACAACACTGAATATTTGATTCACTTTCCTTCACCTTTCTATTGAAATATATGTGAAAATCAAAAGGGTTAGAAAGTTAGAACAGCCCTGGAAACTACAAATATCACTTACTCATCTGTCAGAGCCCAAAGCTTTGATCAACTATAAACAAAGAATGTGACCTAACCAGGCAATGCTGAAGAATTATATTTCACAGAACTCTACCTCTATCTCAGACACACAGGTTCTCTGATAAGACTGTCCATATCAGTGTTTCCTACCAGATAACATCTACTGTATCATAAAATTTCTTCCCAATTAGCTGTTCTTGAACTATATCCGTTTGGACACACAATTAATCATCATAATCGGGCCAGGACATTAGTAACTAGATGATGCTTTCCAATTTGGAAAAGTCTATAAAAGAAAGAAGCAAAATCCAAAAGATATACATAATTATTGTACTTTCAGGGGTATGGATGGTTTCAAGATTACATTCTAGTACAAAGATTCAAGTCTGGAGAACTTTTTCATTTTAAGAATAATTATGCACAAAGAAAACCATATGAGTCCTATAAGAAGAAACTACTGAAGGGAAAAAGGGGAGGATTTCACTCAAAATGCAGAATATTTGCTCTGAGTATCATGTTCCATTAAAGGAACAAGAATCAAGATGCCTCCATTCTTCTTATCATCATTGACTACATATAGAAAAGAGGATTAACTATTACAGAGTTCTAAGGAGAAAGGGGCTGTAGCAAAAAGATTCTACACTATGTCAGGTTTTTATTCCTTTATGATTAAATTATTTCCCCTTTCAATAATGGCATCTATACTAAATACTGACCCAAATGTTATTTATATAGGTTCCTCACATACGGAAGATCCTATCGTTCACATACTTGCAGCACAATGCAGTAAACTAGGGAACCAGCAAAGTAGCCAGACAAGAAAGTCAGGATGATAACACTGGGAATGTTCTATGAGGAGCACTTGTAAGTCACGATGACCATTAAAGGAGAGGTGAAGAAGAGTGAAGGTGAAGATGCTCCTTAATGAAGCAAGGAGAGAGAAGATAAATGGTTGGAGGTAGACAAGAGTGCCTCAAAGAAAAGTGAATACATAATTTAAGAGTATTGTACACTGTCACTTTAACAATTATTCACTTCTACATAAATATTAGGTACTTCTCTTAATGAAGTACCTCCAGTTGTTGTCTTCAATTACTTTTATAAACTACAATTGGTTATTTACGTTTGAAAACAGAACAGCAGACTGACAGTCACAACAGGGAGCTGAGATCACTAATAAGAGTAGTTGTTTTAAAGATGTTGGTTCCTCTTCCACATTTAAACAGTTTTATTGTGGTATAATTTACATATCACAAAATTCACTTATTTTAAATGTGTAGATCAATGATTTTTAGTGAGTTTAGTTATATAGCTGTGCACTCATATAGTTTTAGAGTACTTCCAGTATCCCCAAAAGTCCTTCCCACTCCCAAATTTAGGGAGCCACTAATGTGTTCCCCATAGTTATATGTTATCTAGAAATTCCATGTAAACAGAACTGCACAACATGTAGCTTTATGTCTGGCTTCTGCTTTTTTCCCTGAATATGTATCATGGTTTCCAGTTTCTCTGCACATCTCATAATACCTAGCTGAAAGCTGGACTGTAGCAACTCTGCATTACGATTTATTTTGCTATGCCTGGCTGTTTTCTTCTTAGTAACTTGCTAGGACTTCACTGCAGTATCTATCTCTATCATATTGTGTAGTTGTTGCTGATACCTGTTTGGCTTTTCATTCTTTTTTTTTTTTTTGGCCTGGTTTGCAAAGCTTCAGGCTGTCCCCTTTCTTTCAAACCAAGTTTGCTACTTTTAGTTGACAAAGGCATGGTCTTCCCACCCTCTCCTGGCCCCAGATCAAGTCCACCTCATCCAGCAGCAAAGCTCTGACTTTCCTGGCTAGCCCCATTCTAGTAAAACTACGACTGTCGTCTACTGGGCTAAAGGTAGAAACAGGAGCAGAAATATGAGTTGGATATTTCTAAGAAAATTCAGTTAATAAATGTACCAAAAGGGCAATGATTATTGACTTACCCATGTGAAAAGAGCCTGATCCTAGTCAATACTTTTGCCAGTGATTCTGAAGCAAGCTAATAAGCCACCATGACCAATCTTGAAATCAACAAACCAACAAAAGTATTTGCAATGCATAGAGCACAAAAAGGGGATAATTTCCCTAATATTTAATGATTTCCTAAAAATTAGAAAGAAAAAAGTAAAGAATACAAATTAATTCACAGAAAAAGAACTTCATTCATAATTATAGTAGTATAAATTAAAACTAAATTAAGAAGCCATGTTTTAACCTAGCATTATCGTAATAATCCAAAAAAAAAGGTAAGAGTTTAAAGATAGGCACTCTCATACATTTCTTGTGGGAATATATGTAACATTTTAATAACTTCCCTTCTCATTTTTTTATGGTAAAATTTCTGGCAAAAAGGAAAGGAAATGATGCTAATAATAAGCTACTAATTTTGAAAGTATAAAAATGCCTATGTGTTATTTGATGTCCATGATAACCAATTAGATGGTTGTCAACTAAGAATTATTTCAAAAAAATTCAGGAAAAGATGAAGAAGCAATTTGCAGGAGAACAGCTAAAAGCAGAGTGTGTGGGGGGGAGGGAGAGTTGAATTTATAATTTGTAATTCATTTGTAATCAGTAGAGTATTAAAAAAAAAACCCATACCATTTTTCACTACAGAATAGTCCAAGATTCTTTTAAGCTATCAATTCGGACAGCCAGGAAAACTACAGGGAAGCATATAAACATTACTGGCAAGTCTTTTCTAGGACAATTTTATAGCTAGTATCAAGGGGAATTTTTTTTTGGTCAGATTCATCCTAGAAATTTATCTTGGGACAAATATTAACAACTATGGGAAAAGATAAGAATATGCCTTAAAGGACCTCACTTTAACTAGCATACATAGGCATACCTCAAGATATTAAGGATTCAGTTCCACACCACCACACTAAAGCACTTATCACAAAGCAAGTCTCATGAAATTAGTCTCTTCTATAACTATGGAGACTAAATTAGCCACTATTAGAGAATAAAGTACTTTAGTTTATTTAGATTATTTTTAAAAACTCTCAAGAGAGTCATTTGCAACAACTGTGTAGTATTCCTAAGTGTGTTAGCTATCAAGCTTCCAGACTAATGGAATTAGTTGTTGAACTTGGAAGTACTACAAAGATGAATAACATGTAGTCCTTGTTTTGGAGAAGACTATAATATAGTAGGAAGGACAGGTACATGTGTGATTATTTTCAATATGGTAATATGATAGAGGAAGGCACAGGGTTAATAATGGAGCACCTTCAGGACAGGAGGATGTGGTCCCTGGGCTGGGTTCTAAAGGAAGCAAACAAATTATAGAAGACCACAACTATAGCAGAGATTTTAACAGCAAGAGTTCTATGAATCACTGCTTTGGCATGAATTCTGTAATCTTACAGATACTGGTTCTTTCTTTTACCTATTAAAAGATTATAGTACCTCATTTCCCAATGGTTGGTGAGTGGATAACATGAAAGTTTATATATACATATATAAATATATAAAGTACTTACACTTAGCATAACGTGATTACTAGAACAGACACATAGCAAGGAAAACTTTACAGGTGACAGCGAAGATAATTTAGGCAGTGGTGGTTAAGACTAGTAATAACCAAGATAATCCATGCATACAGAAAGTACTTAGAAGCTATCATGGGGTCTTCTACTTCTGGGTATAATGAAATAGCTGGCAAGAGAACTAAGTTATGCTATGTAGCAGAAAAACCTGGATAAAAATAAAGTAACTACCTATTCAGAGGCATTTAAGAGCTACTCAAGCAATCAGTATAGAGGGTCCCAAGATTCCAGAGAAGAGGGAATAATCTGAAGCCAAGCTGACAAGTCTACAGATACTTTTTTCCCAAGAATATTTGCTGAGTCTAGCCACAATGTATAGTAAGAATCCAGGCTTTGCCTCAGATTCAGAACCATAGATATGGAGGAACTACATATGGAGGGCTGAGTATAAAGTTACATGAGAATTTTCAATTGCTTAGGAGGTTGGTGTCCCTAATCTCCATTTTGTTCAGGAGTCAACTGTATTTGCTGTTTGGAGAAGACTTCAATATAGGCATCCCTCATAGATATTGAGGGTTCTAGACCACTGCAATAAAGTCAATAACACAAGTGAGTGACAGGAACTTTTTTCTTTCCCAGTGCATCTAAGTTATGTTTATACTATACTGTAGCTTATTAAGTGTGCAGTAGTATTCTGTTAAAAAGAAATGTCCATACATTAATTAAAAATATTTTCTTGCTAGAAATGCTGTCATCTGTCAAAAGCAGGCTGCCATGAACCTTCAATTTGTAAAAACAACAAAAACAAAAAACGCCACATTATCTGTGAAACACAATAAAGCAAAATGCAATAAGAGTTGTGCATGTATAAGTGTATAAAGAGATCTAGGTTAAAAAGACAGACAAAATATATAACTTACATCAGGTACAGCTATACTAGGATCGGATAAAAGAGATTTTAAAGCAAGAGCATTAGGAGACATAAAGAGGGAAATAAAATGTGAAAAAAGGTCAATCATAAAACCTGTATGCAGTATGATTGATTCAAAAATAATCACAGTGGGAGACTTTAATTCGCTTCTGAAAGAACAATCGTAATGACATATATACATATGCAAATGTACGTATATGTATTCAGGTACTTAGGGGCTACTTTGGAAAACTGCAGTATCTATTAAAGCTAAATAACTAAATACCTTGAAACCCATCAATTCCACTCCTAGGTACACCGCCAAAAGCATACACTCACATGTTCTTCAAAATATGTGTACAAGACAGTTTATAGATTGGCCCTAGATATAAATACAGACAAAGCAATAATCCACATGTGACTGCCAAAAGCTGAAAACTACCCAAATGTTCATAAGTAATAGAATGGATAAACTGTGGTACATTCATATAGTGAAATATACAGCAATGAGAATGATCTATTACAACATGCAGCCTGAATGAATCTCATGAATCTCCTAAAGTTAAGCTAAAAAAGTCAAACATGCTGTATAAATCCATTCTAAGCTTTCAACAGGCAAAACTAACTTTAAGATTTAAGAAGTCAGAAGAGTAGAGGTATAAATGATAAGGATTTGAGGAATTATGGATGATATCAAGGTTTGCAGTTTAGAAAACAGGTAAGTCAATGATAAAGGGGATCATTTAAGTCACAATAAGAAGCTGGGTTTTGGGACAAAAGAGTTTGGGAGTGGGGAGGAAGTGGAATTATGAACATAGTTAAGAAGACCAGAAGAATATACATTTTTATTATACCTTTACAGAAGTAAACACACAGAAAAATGATACGATTAGTTGAGTGTTTAATTATTAGCTCCCAGAAAGTGAAGAGGAACTAAAAAGCCTCTTGATGAAAGTGAAAGAGGAGAGTGAAAAAGTTGGCTTAAAGCTCAACATTAAGAAAACAAAGATCATGGCATCTGGTCCCATCACTTCATGGGAAATAGATGGGGAAACAGTGGAAACAGTGTCAGACTTTATTTTTCTGGGCTCCAAAATCACTGCAGATGGTGACTGCAGCCATGAAATCAAAAGACTCTTACTCCTTGGAAGAAAAGTTATGACCAACCTAGATAGTATATTCAAAAGCAGAGACATTACTTTGCCGATTAAGGTCCATCTAGTCAAGGCTATGGTTTTTCCTGTGGTCATGTATGGATGTGAGTTGGACTGTGAAGAAGGCTGAGAGCCAAAGAATTGATGCTTTTGAACTGTGGTGTTGGAGAAGACTCTTGAGAGTCCCTTGGACTGCAAGAAGATCCAACCAGTCCATTCTGAAGAAGATCAGCCCTGGGATTTCTTTGGAAGGAATGATGCTAAAGCTGAAACTCCAGTACTTTGGCCACCTCATGCGAAGAGTTGACTCACTGAAAAAGACTTTGATGCTGGGAGGGACTGGGGGCAGCAGAAGGGGACGACAGAAGATGAGATGACTGGATGGATCACTGACTCGATGGACGTGAATCTGAGTAAACTCCGGGAGTTGGTGATGGACAGGGAGGCCTGGCGTGCTGTGATTCATGGGGTTGCCAAGAGTCGGACACGACTGAGCGACTGAACTGAACTGAACTGATGAGCCTAATCATGCAAAGATCCTACTATTATTCCAGTAGGTGCTTACTAAGAGGGAACAGCTCATGGATCAGAGGAAGTTTTCTATGCAAATCCATTTTCAGTATTATACAGAGAAATCATTGGGAAAATTTATTTCATAATAATCCACTTCATAGCCAACTTTATAGAAAGGGCTATCTAAAATGTGTAACTTTTTCCTGAATAGAAGCAATCTAATAATATCAAGAATAAATATTTTGTAAAGGCTTTCTCTTGATATATGCCAGGCTTAAGTATTTGTCTAATTTGACTCCCAAGATAACTCTATGAAGAGGGTAATCACTGCTTCTGCCAATGTTATGGGTGAGTAAAATAGAGTACAAAAAGGTTTACGTAATTTGCCCAGGATGATAATGCTAAAATTTGGCAATGCTTGCCTGGCTGCCTGGATTCAGGCCTAAGCTTACATTAAATTCTTAAAGACAATCTTTCCAGCATGTTACTAACAGAAAACACACACACACACATACACACACACACAAAACCAAAGAAATGAAAAGACAAAGCAAAGGTGATTCATACTTTCCGCCAAACTCATATGATAGATAAATGGCTTTCTTATCAACTTTCTAATTTCTAGACATCTGGATCACATACTATAGCCAAAATGGAATCCTGAAAACAGTTCAAGGCAGTGAAGTGAGCACACTTACCTCTTTTATTTCCCAATATTCCAATGAGATGAAAACACATTTTTACAAAACAATGAAGTCATGACAGGACTGGAAAATAAGGATGATATTGGTATATCAGAAATTTTGAGAAGTTCAAGGTAGATAAACAGGGATAAATTAGCTGAAAAATCAATTAGATAGGAAAAGATTAGCAGGGAAACTAAAGGAGAAAAATCACAACAGACATTTGGGAAACAGTCCAAAAATGTAAAACAAAATAACCATGGTAGAAATGGAGACAATTTAGGAGACAGAATGGTACACTTAAATAAAACAAGAATAAGTCTTTGAAAAAATGGTCAGAAAACAATAATTCTTGTTAATAAAAAATGTAAATGATAAAATAAATTCAACGGGCAAGATAAACAATAAAATGTTACAATTGACGGAAACTACTCTTGAATAGACAAACTAAAAACGCAAAGAATATACGAAATAAGAGAAGTTAGGAAGCTGGAGATCAGATAGAAGAGATCCAATATTCCAACAGGAGACCCAACAGGTGCTCCTCAAGGGGATAAAAACAGAAACAGGGCTTCCCTGGTGGTCCAGTGGTTAAGAATCCATCTGTCAAAGCAAGGGAATTAGGTTTGATCCCTGGTCTGAGAGGATTCCACATGATTCATGGCAGAGCCTGTGTGCCGTAACTACTAAGCCTATGCTCTAGGAACTGCAAACTACAACCACTGAGCGCATGTGCCTAGAGCCTGTGCTCTGGGACAAGAGAAGCCACTGCAGTGAAGTGTAGCCCTCACTTGCAAGCTGAATAAAGCACATTTTCAGACAGCAAATACTTCAAGTTTGCCATTCTATTTTGAAAATTACTCAATGAACTCCAAACATTTTTGTAAGACATGACTTGATGAGTAAAAAGAAACCATGCTCTCAGCACACACGTCTATTTATAAATTAACATATTATTATACTAACATTTAAGTACAAAGCATATAGAATTAAAAATAATCAGATAAAATAAAATAATTTAATTATTAATATATTCTGACACCCCCTAAAATGATCTTGTGAAATCCCTTTATGTGGATGCTTCTTTTGAAGACCACAGTGCTAACCAAACGAAAAAAGAATCTAAAGAAAAAAATCACGGGACCGAAAAGACAACAGAATTGAATAGGTCTTGGAAGAGAAAGAAACTGAAAAAAACAAAAACAAAACTAGGAGAATCCACTAGAATTTGATATTTAGAAAATTTTCCACTGTACACAGGATTTCATTTCATTCTGTGAGGCCATTCAACTTTGTTCTATAGTAAATATTTATATTATCACATTATAAATATCTGGGTTTAAAAGTTTTAGAACTGGCCTATAAATAAAGAGAAATTACAATTATAGAAAAAAATGCAACCACCCTGATGATGTAAAATTAACAATGAATAATAATTGAGAGACTGAAGAGAGGGAGGTAGGCAACACTGCCTAGACTAAAAACAGGTACAATTACAGTGGGAAGTGGAACTGGGAGTGGGAAGGTAGCTTCCTATTCTTTTTACTCTTAATGTAAAATGAACCTCAATATAATCATGACATTTACTTTTCAGAAGTATTATAAGCGGGGGGCGGGGGGGGGGGGGGGGCATTTAACATGATATGCCCTTTTAGAAAATTGAAATTGGCTTGCCATAGTCAGTTCAGTTCAGTTGCTCAGTCCTGTACTACTCTTTGCGACCCCATGGACTGCAGCACGCCAGGCCTCCCTGTCCATCACCAACTCCTGGAGTTTACTCAAACTCATGTCCATTTAGTAGGTGATGCCATCCAACCATCTCATTCTCTGTCATTCCCTTCTCCTGCCTTCAATCTTTACCAGCATCAGGGTCTTTACAAATGAGTCAGCTCTTCACATCAGGTGGCCAAACTATTGGAGTTTCAGTTTCAACATCAGTCCTTCAAATGAATATTCAGGACTGATTTCCTTTAGGATAGACTGGCTGGATCTCCCTGCAGTCCAAGGGACTCTCAAGAGTCTTCTCCAACACCACAGTTCAAAAGCACCAATTCTTAAGCACTCAGCTTTCTTTATGGTCCAACTCTCAAATCCATACATGACTACTGGAAAAACATAGCCTTGACTAGACGGACCTCTGTTGACAAAGTAACGTCTCTGCTTTTTAATATGCTGTCTAGGTTGGTCATAACCTTTCTTCCAAGGAGTAAGCGTCTTTTAATTTCATGGATGCAGTCACCATCTGTAGTGATTCTGGAGCCCCCAAAATTAAGTCTGCCACTGTTTCCCTATCTATTTGGCATGAAGTGATGGGACTGGATGCCTTGATCTTAGTTTTTTGAATGTTGAGCTTTAAGCCAACTTTTTCACTCTCCTCTTTCACCTTCATCAAGAGGCTCTTTGGCTCTTTACTTTCTACCATAACGGTGGTGTCATCTGCATATCTGAGGTTATTGATATTTCTCCTGGCAATCCTCATTCCAGCTTGTGCTTCTTTCAGCCTGGCATTTCACACTATGTACTCTGCATAGAAGTTAAATAAGCAGGGTGACAATATACAGCCTTGACATATTCCTTTTCCTATTTGGAACCAGTCTGTTGTTCCATGTCCAGTTCTAACTGTTGCTTCCTGACCTGCATACAGATTTCTCAGGAGGCAGGTCAGGTGGTCCGGTATTCCCATCTCTTTCAGAATTTTTCACAGTTTATTGTGATTCACACAGTCAAAGGCTTTGGCATAGTTATAAAGCAGAAATACATGTTTTTCTGGAACTCTCTTGCTTTTTCCATGATCCAGCGGATGTTGGCAATTTGATCTCTGGTTCCTCTGCCTGTTCTAAAACCAGCTTGAACATCTGGAAGTTCATGGTTCACGTACTGCTGAAGCCTGGCTTGGAGAATTTTGAGCATTACTTTATTAGCATGTGAGATGAGTGCAATTGTGCAGTAGTTTGAGCAATCTTTGGCATTGCCTTTCTTTGGAATTGGAATGAAAACTGACCTTTTCCAGTCCTGTGGCCACTGCTGAGTTTCCCAAATTTGCTGGCATATTGAATGTAGCACTTTCACAGCATCATCTTTCAGGATTTGAAATAGCTCAGCTGGAATTCCATCACCTCCACTAGCTTTGTTCGTAGTGATGCTTCCTAAGGCCCACTTGACCTCACATTTCAGGACGTCTGGTTCTAGGTGAGAGATCACACCATCGTGATTATCTGGGTCTTGAAGATCTTTTTTGTACAGGTCTTCTTTGTGTTCCTGCCACTTCTTCATAACATCTTCTGCCTCTGTTAGGTCCATACCATTTCTGTCCTTTTTTGAGCCCATCTTTGCATGAAATGTTCCCTTGGTATCTCTAATTTTCTTGAAGAGATCTCTAGTCTTTCCCATTCTGTTGTTTTCCTCTATTTCTTTGCACTGATCTCTGAGGAAGGCTTTCTTATCTCTCCTTGCTATTCTTTGGAACTTTGCATTCAAATGGGTATATCTTTCCTTTTCTTCTTTGCTTCTGGCTTTTCTTCTTTTCACAGCAATTTGTAAGGCCTCCTCAGACAGCCATTTTGCTTTTTTGCATTTCTTTTTCTTAGTGGACGGCCTTGATCACTGTCTCCTATAGAGTGTCATGAATCTCCATCCATAGTTCATCAGGCACTCTATCAGATCTAGCCCCTTAAATCTATTTCTCACTTCCACTGTATAACTGTAAGGGATTTGACTCAGGTCGTACCTGAATGGTCTAGTGGTTTTCCCTACTTTCTTCAATTTAAGTCTGAATTTGGCAATAAGGAGTTCATGATCTGAGCCACAGTCAGCTCCCAGTCTTGTCTTTGCTGACTATATAGAGCTTCTCCATCTTTGACTACAAAGAATATAATCCATCTGATTTCGGTGTTGACCATCTGGTGATATACATGTGTAGAGTCTCATCTTGTATTGTTGGAAGAGGGTGTTTGCTATGGCCAGCCAGTGCGTTCTCTTGGCAAAACTCTATTAGCCTTTGCCCTGCTTCATTCCGTATTCCAAGGCCAAATTTACCTGTTACTCCAGATGTTTCTTGACTTCCTACTTTTGCATTCCAGTCCCCTATAATGAAAAGGACATCTTTTTTGGGTATTAGTTCTAAAAGGTCTTGTAGGTCTTCATAAACCCGTTCAACTTCAGCTTCTTCAGCGTTACTGGTTGGGGCATACATAGACTTGGGTTACCATGATATTGAATGTTTTGCCTTTGAAACGAACAGAGATCATTCTGTCGTTTTTGAGACTGCATCCAAGTACTGCATTTCAGGCCCTTTTGTTGACCATGATGGCTACTCCATTTTTTCTAAGGGATTCCTGCCCACAGTAGTAGATATAATGGTCATCTGAGTTAAATTAACCCATTCCAGTCCATTTTAGTTTGCTTTTATTCCTAGAACGTCAACATTGACTCTTGCTATTTCCTGTTTGACCACTTCCAATTTGCCTTGATTCATGGACCAGACATTCCAGGTTCCTGTGCAATACTGCTCTTTACAGCATCAGACCTTGCTTCCATTACTAGTCACATCCGAAACTGGGTGTTGTTTTCGCTTTGGCTCCATCTCTTCATTCTTTCTGGAGTTATTTCTCCACTGATCTCCAGTAGCATATTGGGCATTAGTGACCTGGGAGTTCATCTTTCAGTGTCCTATCTTTTTGCCTTTTCATACTGTTCATGGTGTTTTCAAGGGAAGAATACTGAAGTGGTTTGCCATTCCCTTCTCTATTGGACCACATTTTGTCAAAGTCAGCTCACATTAAATATAATTACCAAAAAAAAAATATATATATATATAGATACACTTAACACCTCCATCACACACACCCCTTCATTTACTGTCTTTTATGACTGAGATTTATGTGGACAGTTTTGTTTTTACCTAAACTACGATCTCCATGAAGATTTTTCTCTTCATTTCTGTAGCACAAGGCCTAGAGTCTATTTTTTAAAAAGAAGGAAGGGACTAATCAAATGGTCTGAGGAATTAATGGAATAGCTAATTCAAACCTAGATGCAAAAAGAGAATAGCCATCTTGTAGCTCTAATTCACTTAAACCAGTTTATTTAAAGTTTACTAAAGTTCAGTAAAGTGTATATAACACAGAGAGGAAGGCTTCTCTTTGAAACAGAAACAGCTGTGACTTTCAGGAGAGTGATTAGACTCAGTGACATCACACCTAGACACAGGTACTGTTAAGTCTTTGGGGAACAGGAATGGGGGTGATAAAGGATACAGCAATGGAAATATTCTGAAACCTCGAGAGAAAAAATAAATGCTGGCTAGGGGTGGAAAGACCATACTTTCCTCCTGATTATATATACTCCTATGTAAGAGGAAAGAGCTGGGGAGAGCTGGAGGAGGGTTTTGGCATCCAGGAGTTGTAGCTAATGATGATGAAATTACACAGGGCCTTAGTCCCCGCCTTTCGCCACCACAGGGGTTGAGCAAATACTTCCTTTTACTTTATAGTCTACTTTGTTGTTGTTGTGTTAGGTGCTCAGTCATGTCTGATTCTTTGTGACCCCACGGACTGCGGCCTGCCAGGCTCTGTCTATGGAGTTTTCCAGGCAAGAACACTGGCGTGGGCAGCCATTTCCTTCTCCAGGGGATCTTCTCGACCCAAGGATCAAAGCCCAGGTCTCCTGCACTGCAGGCAGATTCTTTACCATCTGAACTACCAGGAAAGCCCCATAGTCTACTTTACCTGGGCCTTTAACTTTTTCCTATTCTGGCTATTAACAGAGGCCTAAGTGAAGTAATTGTTTACAGTCTGAACTCTGCCCAAAATAAAAGGTGACTTTTCTTTAGAATTTGGTAATTTGAAGTTTCTGTAAATCAAAAGCAGACTATCTGTAACTTGATATAGTCCAAATAAGTAGTTCCAGCCTCTTACATAATTACAAATGGTAGACTCACAGCTTTGTATTTCTCTAGGGCAGTGATTCTCAAATTTAATTGTACATGAGAATCACCTGGAAGGCTTGTTAAAGCAGAATATTGAGCCCCAATCCCAGGGTTAATGATTTAGTGGGTCTGGGTCAGGCCCCAGAATTTACATTTCTAACAAGTCTCAGGTGGTGCTGATGGTGCTGATCTAGGAATTTCACACTGAGGACCACATTTCTAGCATGAGGATTAGACCAGAAAGCTATTAATACCAACAATACATTCACCTCATCATCATTGCTGCAGCTATCCATTTGTCCTCCACTTGTCTTCACAGACTTCAGTCTACAGGCAGACTCAATATTCTATCTAGGTATTATCCTGAGAGACTAGGCTAGTTTTCAACTTCTTTGTCCCAGGGTTTTATTCCAGTGTTACGGCACCTCTTTTGAAATCTATAACATCCTCTAACACCAATAGTAAGGAAGAAATTTTAATTATACATATATGGAAACTTAATTAGAACAGACAAAACAGACTTTTTAAGACCAACTCTTTCTCTATTTGATAAATCCTAAAAGTCATTAATACTTGCTGGGGAAGGTTGGTACACAAGCAGGAATTTAAAACCTCTGTTTACTGTTGCCTTATCTATCATTCAACACCAAGGTTCTCCTTAGGGAAAAAAAAAAACACCACACACAGAGAAGAACCCCTGTGTGCACACACTGTAATCCCACAAAAATCACTACATTTCTGTTGATTTAACATTAAAGAATTAAAAGTAAAAATCATTTAACATTCCTCAACATAGACACACTATAGCTTATCTTAATAAAGGCAAAAATGGAAAAACGCCCTGGAGTCTGTGGTGAGTTGAGAGATCTGGATTCTACCCCTAGTCCCTTTTGGCTTCAGATCACACATGCTCTTGCATAGCACTGAGCTTTGGGCTAAACAAAGCATTCAGGGCGAGAATCACTAAATCTGATCCAGTTTTATCATAAGCTTATACAGGAACCACTCATACACTGTAGACTAAGAGGTCTTGGTATCACTACATGATCTCCTCACAAGGCAATCAATGACCTTCTTGGGGAAAAAACAGACTATCAATCACATCAAAACCTGATTGCTTTTCCTGTAGCATTACACATTAAGGACACTCTGGATCTTTGGCAATCATTTAAAAAAAATCATCATTTAAAAACAACTAGATACGTATGTTATGCTAGTTGCTACAAGCTCATTTGTTTTCTTATTACTTATGTAAATAACTTAGATACAAGGCACAATAAGAAAATTAGAAGGCTAGATAGATCTGTATTAACGGCCATATTCCCTTAAAAATATATGAAGCACATAATTTTACTTTTTAAAAGGAGGCTGTTTCCAGAAATCTTATAAAGACACTATTGGGATTTTAAAAAAGCAGCCTTATTTAAATGCTTAGCATGGCACTTTATAACTATGTTCACTGAACTTCATGAAGTAAGACTTTAAATTATAGTGATATATAAACTGTGGTGAACCAAAAAAGGGCAAAACTAGCAGTCAGGAGACGACTCAGTATGGCAAGCTGCAAGACCATTACCCTCTTATTTTTTTTTGTTTTCACTCCTTCATTTGTTCCTTTATAGTCTATTTCTCTCAGCCCCTCCCCAATCACTGACTTGTGCTCTACACTGAGCTAAGATCTGTGGAAACAAGGAAGGAAGACATTATATGAACTAGATCTCCCAAGTCCCTTCAGGTAAAACCTTTATCAGGGCTCTAATTTATAAATTATAACAACACTTTTTTCTCAAACTTGAGAGAAGCTATCTCAACGAACAAACAATAGATAAGTTAACCATCTCTCTTCTTTAAGCACTAACAGTGTTTTAATCTGTCCACCTTAATTGGCACTTCTGTAAAACATTTACTAACCAAACACTTAAGTTTACTCCCATACCATTTCCTTCAGCAAAATGAATAATTTCTTAGCTACTACCCAAGAACTTTCATAACCAATGCCTCGCATACAGAATTAATCAAATATAGTTCTTAGTATAGTAATCCGTAAGATTTTACTTCATAGTTTAGAATTTTACTCTTACATATATATTATCTCATTTGATCCTTTAAACAACTAAATGAAGTAGCTACTTCTATTCTAGAGAGAAACTGAAAAATAGAAGTAATATGATCTAAGGTCACAGAGTTAAAAAAAAAAGACAACAACAAACAAAACCCAAAAAAGTAACTCAGAAATTAAATGAAGGATTCTTAATTGGAAATACTATGGTTTTTCAATTCATCAAACAGGGAGAACTCCTTGAGATGATTCTATTTTCAACTTTACATAACTACTGCCTATTGTATAAGATGGCATATACTAAGCAAAGACATACTGACTAGATTTGAAGTCAACTGCTGCAAAAGTATTACATATTTACTAGACAGCACATAATTGTTGCCTCCTAAAAATCAAAGTACCAGGTAGCATTTAGTATTATAGAATGATCCACAGAACACCATCAGGGTTAAGAATTTGGTTTCTGATTTTAGACTTGGGTAAAAATCCTGCAGCTGTATAAGTTCTCTGGGTCTCAATTTTCCTGTTTGTAAATTGGGAATAATAAATGGTAATATCTCAAACGACTGCTATATTGAATGAGACTGTATAGACAATACCTAATATAGTGCCTGGTACACAGAAAGCACTAAATAAATTGGTTCAATGTGTATGAGTACTAATGTAAAATTCAAAAACAGAACTAGTTTACAAAACAGTAATAATCTCATGAACTATGAAGAACAGTTAAATTTGCCTGAGGTTTCTGATGTTTCTGAGGTTCTGTTTTTGCTTTTTAACCTTTATCATTTGGCTCTTCATCAGCTATTACTGAGCTGTGAATCCTGCTGCTCTCACAGTGCTTATCTCTAACAGCTTCCACCTCCCTTTTAATGCAAGTAACGTGGAGGCGTAGCTGTACAAAGATAAACTGATGCCCAAAGTGTCTCTTAAAAATTGCATAATCTTCAAGAGAACTTTCTGGAGTAACGGAAATGATCCTACATCTTGATTGGGCTGTTGTTACATAGGTGAATATACCTGTCAAAACTCATCAAAATGGACACACAGGAAAAGATCTGTACATGACATAATGCAAATTAAAAAAAAAAAACACTTTTTTAGTTTTATAATTCTTGAACAAGTTACTTTCTCATTCTGGCCCTTACCCTTCTCATCCTCAGAAAGGGAATAATTTCTCACTCAGAAAGAATATAATGAGTGTTAAGAGATAAGGTCCATTAAATACTTACAGTAGTTTCTGCAGTTAGTTGCCAATTCTGGATCCACTTACATTAACCCTAGGCATTGTTCAGATTTATCTGAGTCCTAAAACATTCATCCATAATATCCTCCCTTCCCTCTCCCTTTTCCTACTCTTCCCCTCATCTCTTTTATTTTAGGAAAATATGAATAAACATTTGATTAAAGCTTTAGCCTCCACAAGGTATTATTTTTTAAAAATCATAAGTCATTTTTCTTAAAAGTTCTCCTTCTTCTCATTTAATTACAGTAAAAAACATGGCAATTGCCTGGTGAACCAGTGCTTAAGACTCGTGCTTTCACTGCTGATGGCCAGGGTTCAATTCCTAGTGGGAGAGCTAAAATTCTGTAAACCAAGGGTATGGCCAAAAACAAAACAGAGTAGTTTACTTTTATTAGTTTTCAAGTCACTTTTTAAAAAGTGTCCAAGGAGATCAGTCCTGGGTGTTCTTTGGAAGGAATGATGCTAAAGCTGAAACTCCAGTACTTTGGCCACCTCATGCGAAAAGCTGACTCACTGGAAAAGACTTTGATGCTGGGAGGGATAGGGGGCAGGAGGAGAAGGGGACGCCAGAGGATGAGGTGGCTGGATGGCATCACTGACTCGATGGACATGAGTTTGAGTGAACTCTGGGAGTTGGTGATGGACAGGGAGGCCTGGTGTGCTGCGATTCATGGGGTCGCAAAGAGTTGGACACGGCTGAGCAACTGAACTGAACTGAACTGAAGCAATGTTTTTTGTTCTAGAATTTCAGGACACTGGAACAATTTCACATTCATCTAGCATTTACTGAGCAAACATTCATTAAGAATCTAAATCAGCCAGGCACTGAAGAAACATAGATAAGGTCAGAAAGCCAAATACCTAGCTAAAGCAGATCAAGTAGAACCGCTAATAAAAAAGTCTTACCAAATAACAAAATATTTAAACTAGAAATTCAGCTCCTCAGTTGTACTAGACTCATTTTCAGTGCTCAGTAGATGCAAGTGACCAAAGCTACCAATAATGGAATGTGGAGATCATAGACCCTTCCACCATCACACAAAGCTCTACTGAAAAATGCTGCTTACCCATTCTATTCCAGGACCGCTCAATCACAATTTCAGCTTCTATAACCTACAATTTTCCACTGATACCACTTGCTGCCATCATTCTAATTTCATGAATCTTGCAAGCTGCATGAACATGGAACAACAGGCTGGTGCCCAAAGAGGTAAGGCAGAGGCATCACATCTCTTACCATCACCTGAGACCAAGGGGAGTTAATTGCTCCTCATCATTAATGTCCCAGCCCACTTTTAATCATGGAGAGCCCCATCCTGATACTGTCACTGATTATAATGTATCTGAGATGGGTTCGGGAAAGAAGTACTTAAAATTTTACCACCTGTTAAGACAGACCTCACTATTATACATGTCTCTTACCTATCAGAAGACCACACCATGGCAGCAGCTAAAAATAAAAATTCTACCGAACTACTAAGGCTTATTTTAAAGCAGTTGTTAACAACAATATTTCATTAAAAATTAGACATTACAAATGTTAAGTCAGACAAGATACTGGGACAGAAGACATAAACTAGTACTAACCTAGACAAAATTAGGAAAAACCATCATCCCTGAGAAAGATATGAGGAACTACAACTTTTGGGAACTCTTAAATTATAAAGTCTAAGGGAAAGAAATTGTCTATATCTTTATACTCTGCATGTCTATAATCATTAAAATGGCTTAATCCTCTTTAAAGGAAAACATTTCGTATAGCTGTTTACAGAGGGAAAAAAAAGATTAAAAAAAAAAAGGTGGGGGGTGGGCAGACAAAGAGAAAGAAGTTGAAAGAGAAAGAAATGAAGCTGATCCATGAAGAACAATGTGTTACGAGACCCTGGGTTTTAATTCAGTGTTTCTGAAATGATGTAACACATGGTCAACCTAGACTATATAAAAGGAGGCTATTGCCATCTACCTACCAGCCCTGACCTCTCAAGGAAAAGCTTTGCAAAATAGACGTCCTTATACCTCAAGAGAACACTTTAACTACATGAATGCTATCTCAGCTCTTCTGATGATAAGCTAATAATTTCAAGATTCTTATGACTAGCACATCAGTAGCTACTCAAGAATATGTATAGCACCAGTATCAGTCAAAGAGCTGCACTACCCAGGAACAGCACTTTGCAGCAGTTAAGAAATAAGATCAGATATTAAAATACTAGCTCTACAAATGCATAAGACAATGTTAAAAAGGGAAAACTATGAGTTCATCTTCAGTTATGAATCTCTCTGAGTGTTTTAACAGAAAAAATCAACAACTAATTATGGTTTCCAAAAGATACAAGAATGGTGCTTCCCTACATATGATTCTAACATGATTTATATTCACTGGGGAATAAGAGGAGACTTACCACACCCTAAGCCTCGAAAAGATACACAGGTAAAACATTTGTCACATCCTTGGTATTTGCTATACAATCTGATAATTTAAAAAAAAATACTAGTAGCAATACTGTCTTCTGTGACACAAGAAAAATTTCACATATAACAGAAAATTAAGTCTAAAACAACATAGCAAACTGTGAGCATTTGTAAAATTTGCTCAACTTTCAAGTTCTGAAAATTGAGTAAGTGTGGCTGTGTAGACAGCGCTTCCTTTATTTAAGGGGCAGCAGAACCTCACAAAATGAATGAACACAACCTACAATCTGGGTAGACAGTCAAGAGCAAGTGCATTTCAGCATTGCATAATTAGAGCTTTGGGGCAATCCTACAGACTAACTCAATAAAAGGCCCTACAGAACTTTTTGCCAGCTTGCAAAATCTTGAAACCTTTCCCATGTTTAGCAACAGCGAGGCAGAAATGCACCATTTATCAGAAAGTCAGTAGACTATACGGTGCAGCTGCAATTTTCATGACAGCATTATTTTCCTTAAACCATACTTACAATTGTTTTACATTCTGCATCTTACCAACTGACAAGGCAACCAGAATCATTTGATGAGTTTTATGAAAATATACAAGTCTCTATTTTCCTTTGGTGTGCACATGGGAGGGGTATGTGAGTATGCCTGAAGAAAGGAATCATGTATATTTTGAAAAACTAGCCATACCACTTTACACCCACCGGAACAGCTAAATAAATCAAACAATATTAAGCAAATGTTGCAGAGTATGTGGGACAAATAAACCCTCATTCACTATGAAAAGACACTTTGGAAACACTGGGTAACATAAACTGAAACGGAACAAAAGTACATATGATCCAAAAATTCTACTACAGCAATTATGTGTACATGTGGAGCAAAAGATATCTACAAGAATACTGTATAGGAGCATTAGGCATTGTGATTCAAAACTGGAAACCACCGAGGTGTTCATCAACAGTAGAAGGGATAAATTACAGTATTTATATATACACAGTCATACAACGGGATGGAATACAATAGAATGAAGAAGCTACCACACTATACACTATACCAACGGATCACATAAAAATTGATTTAAGAAGCCATACACAAGGGTGTCGTCGCTGTACGATGTTACATGCATGTCCATGAGCCTATGTTACATTCCAATAAAAGTCTACCTAAAATTGGAAAAGCAAATCAATATATAATAAGCAACTTTGATGCCTAACCATTTATTACACAATCTGATTCCCAGTGCCAAGTCTCCTCCATGCCAAAACTGGGATAGAACACTTAAAAAACAAATCCTCCCTCATGCTAATCTAAACCATTTTTACATTAAAACGAAGAAGGCTATATTAGGATAACAGAATGCAACAGTCAAATCCTTTTCAGGAGAAGACACTAATCTGAAAAGAATTTTAACACCAAAGTTCTCCCTCTCCACATTACCTTGACCACACTCAGATCTTCACCACCTAAAAGGGCACTCTTCTCTGCCATTTATTTCATGGAAACATTTGAAAAGTAATGACCTATCCTAGCAGGGTAGTTATGAGGACTGAAAAGAAAAGAGCAGATATATCAAGTCTTCAGTACTGTGCCTATGCACTCAATGACTGCTGCTCCTAAGTCACTTCAGTCGTGCCCGACTCTGTGAGACCCCATAGACGGCAGCCCACCAGGCTCCCCCGTCCCCGAGATTCTCCAGGCAAGAACACTGGAGTGGGTTGCCATTTCCTTCTCCAATGCATGAAAGTGAAAAGTGAAGGTGAAGTCGCTCGGTCGTGTCTGACTCCTCGCGACCTCATGGACTGTAGCCCACCAGGCTCCTCTGTCCATGGGACTTTCCAGGCAAGAGTACTGGAGTGGGTTGCCATTGCCTTCTCCAATAAATCCCAAATAGTGAGTCTTCCAGGTCAAGGCCTATTTTCAATTTACTACTGAAATACAGAACCCAGCATTTAACAGTTGGTCAATTTATGGAATAAATGAATGATGTGAGTGAAGAACAAAAAGAAATGAAAACAAGGCAAAAGTGGGAAAGGGGAAATACCAAGAAGCTCAAAGGAAGGGCTTATTTTTATATCAGGGTAAATGACAAGATTTTAAATCTCAAATGAAGCAACAAGGAACTTCCCTGGTGGTCCAGTGTCTGACAGCCCACCTGCCAATGCACAGGACAGGAATTCGATCCCTAGTCCAGGAAGATCCCATATGCCACAGAGCAACTAAGCCCATGTGCTGTCCATGTGCACCTAGAGCCTGTGCTCCCCGACAAGAAAAGCCACTGCACTGAGAAGCGTACACTGCAAACAGAGTGTAGCCCCTCAACTAGAGAGAGCCTAGGCTCAAGAAGGAAGAGCCAGTGCAGCCAGAAAGAAAGAAAGAAACCTAAAAAAAAATGAAGCAACAGGAACTTCTCTGGCAGTGCAGAGGTTAAGCCTGTGCTTCCAATGCTGAGGGGGCAGGGGCACGGGTGTGATCCCTGGTTGGGAATAGGATCCCACATGCTACCTGGTATGGCCAAAAACAAAAAAAGTGAAGCAACAAAATCACGTACATATTAAAACTTTTCAAATAAAAACTGCCTCATATATAAAAATAAAAACTTTTTCTCCATATATTTCACAGTGCAGAAGCCAGATGTCTTAAATACAGTTCTTTAATACTGAAACTCTTAAAAATATTTCCAAATGAATTCCTTATGAGGTTGACAGGAATCACAAGTATATAACAGGTTATATTTAAGACATCTGTCACAGCATATGAATATTCTGATTAAATATGTCATAATAGAAAGGAAAGCGGATTTCACTGAACCCTTATACAGTGGTATCATTTTTATGAATTTAAGTATCAAAATCGTCAAGACTGCAATCTTACGAATACATTAGACTTTCAAAGACAAATTAGTAAAACACTTTTAATCTCTATTGTGTGCAAAAATAACAATGAACTATTAGATCCTTTTCCCCTTCCTTTTAAAGCATCTCCTTATTCTTAGATTAAGAATAAGAATCTTAATATTTAATTAACTGTTTTTAATTAACCAACATTTACACAAAGCATTATGTGGAAAGAATTACTCTAAATGTAAATAAAACTCATTTGGTTCTTATAACAACTCTTACAAGGTAGGTACGGTTATCCTTTCCATTTTACAGATAAGAACACTGAGGCAGAGACGTGCAGTAACCTACCTAAAGTCAGAAAGCTATTAAAAAGCAGACCGGATGCACTCTTAACTTCTATGCTATACTGCCTAGAGATCTCGGAGGTCAAGTAAAACTAAATTTATCCTGACTTCACTTGATGTTGGGAGGTTAGTTATGTTGATGATCTTGGGTGATAACCATAAAGTGAAACAGCACTAATGGCACATTTCATAAATTCTAAGATCCCCATTTTTTTTATATATACATTTTAGCATGTCTGAAACTGATGGCATTTTACAACTGCAACTGACAGTGCTCTCTCTCTCTGGCATACATAAAATAACAGGGCATCTGGTAATTGCTGGCCAAGTATGCTTCAAAAACTTACGGTATGGCCCTCATGGGTTAGCGCTAAGTAAGTAAGATAAAATATCTGAATTACTTCACAGGTCTGGTACAAGGGCTTTAAAAAGGGTATTTCCTCCCCAAAATGATCTATGACGGAATTCCAGGTAAACATAAGGTAAATTCCATTGCAGTAAGTTGTTACTTTCTCAGGCCCATGTTGAACTAAACCTGGTTACATACTGCTAGGGAAAAATAACTAGTTTCATTATACAATTTGATGAAGAAATAAAGAATTTGGGGTGGGAAAAAGGCTGGCAGACAAAATAACAGCCAAAATGAGACACCTGAGAAAATAAAATCAACAGGAAAGCATCAATCAAGATATCTCGCCAGTACCACTTGATCCAAGCCAGTTCTCAAATGCCACTGATAAAAATGAGCACTTAAGTATCTTCAGTTTTTAAAAAAATATATGTTGAATGCAACCAGAATTTACCAAATATGCCTGGTGTATGCCCATGCCCTACTTGAACTACTCTAACAAAACTGGACATGTTAAACTTAATGGCCATATTGGATAGCTAACTGGTTAACAAAGGTTTAAACTGATCCTAAGAGTGGCCACCAAAAAAATTTAAATAAAGTTCAATTCATTCAGGACTTCCCTGGTGGTATAGTGCATAGGAATCTGCCTGCCAATGCAAGGGACATGGGTTTGATCCCTTATCTGGGAGGATTCCACAAGCTGTGGAGCAACTAAGCCCCTTCACCATAACTACTGAGCCCCCAGTCTCAAGCCCGAAAGCTGAAAGTATTGAGTCCATGTACTGCAACTAGCGAAGCCCGTGTGCCTAGGGCCTGTGCTCCACAACAAGAAAAGCCACTACAATGAGAAGCCCACACACTGCAACCAAGAGTAGCTCCACTTGCTTTAACTAGAGAAAGCCCACCCACAGCAAAAAAGAACTAGTGCAGTCAACAAATAAATGTTTTTTAAAAATTCAATTTATTTAAATATTCCTGTGTCAATATTTGCCTTGGTAATTTCAGGATGAATAATGTTCAATTTTTTCTTTGTCTGCTTTTGTCTTAGTGGTTAAAGCTACCTTTCAGGGTAATTTCCCACTAAAACACCAAAACTGCATCTAGATTAAAACTAAAAAATTAAAAAAAAAAAACCCAACTACTTTAAAAATCACTTAATTTTGATGGGGCAGGAGGGAGGAGACTAAAATGCACTTTCACAAAACTGAAAATTTGTTCTGTAAATATACCCAGACAGGAAACAATGGTATCTTCTTTAATGGTGTATTAAATCTCAAATATTTTAAAAGCCTCATACTACTTTTCAGTTACACTACAACCTTTGAGATACTGCATCACCTAATAGCAGAGTGAAACCTCTCTTCTTTTGTATCCGTTATTCTTAATTATTTTTATTCCTATATTACTCATGCTTTAAGTGTATAAACAACCTATCCCAGCCATAGTTTGAGGCAATGTTATTTTGTATCTGTAGATCAAATTTTTAAAAAACTATTCTTTATGTATATAAAGCTCTATTTCACATAGTTATATAATTCAGAATTTAATGCTAATAATTATCTTGTCCTCCTTTAGAACATGTAGGTAAGTCTGAAGAATATCTGAAGAGTTCTGCATATGTATATATAAATAAAAGGCTTGGGAAAGTGTACCTGTAAGAACCATAATATACAAAAAATATATAGTTGTCGTACAAGAATTTATTAAGATTTTAAAAACTAAGAGCCAGGGAGAAGACGAGCAAAAGACAGGAGGAACTAATAAAAGGACTTTTTTTTAAGTTACAATTTTCTTAATATAAAATGGAAGGAATACTGCCTTAGCAGATCAGAATAATCTAATGATGTTTATACAAAAACTTACGTAAGGATATCAGAAGCAAAAATTTTGATACAGTCTATCCTGTTTTTTTAAAATAGATGTCTTTTAGAACCTTTATTTACTGTGTTGGTAAACCATAAAGAAGGCTAAGTGTCGAAGAACTGATACTTTCAAACTGTGTTGCTGGAGAAGACTCTTGAGAGTCCCTTGGACTGCAAGGAGACCAAACCAGTCAATCCTAAAGGAAACCAATCCTGAATATTCACTGGAAAAGAACTCCCTGATGTAGGCAAAAGGAGAAGAGGATAGCAGAGGACGAGATGGTTGATGTAACAGGCATGAATTTGAGCAAACTCTGGGAGATAGTGGAGGACAGAGGAGCCTTGTGTGCTGCAGTTTATGAGGTTGCAAAGATTCAGAACTCCAATACTCTGGCCACCTGATGTGAAGAACTGACACATTTGAAAAGACTCTGATGCTGGGAAAGATTGAAGGCAGGAGGAGAAGGGGATGACAGAGGATAAGATGGGTGGATGGCATCACCGACTCAATGGACATGAGTTTGAGTAAACTCTGGGAGTTTGTGAGAGACAGGGAGGCCTGCTGTGCTGCAGTCCATGGGGTCGCAAGGAGTAGGACACGACTGAGTGACTGAACTGAAATCAAAGATTCGGACTCAACTTAGTGACTGAACAACAACAAAGCCCGTTTTAACATAATTTCTCTTTCTAATACACTTTTTTCTTGTCAACTAAGGTTTTGCCAATTACAACATTCTTCAAGAAGGAATCCCTGAAAATAAACTGTGTTCTACTATGATGTAAGACTTTAAGTCTCAGACCATTTAGACTATCTAAAATAGCATTTACGGTATCAGGGGACTGCTATTATTCCACTGAGACCCAAAGTATGATCACTGACCATATATTTGATGATAGGAGTAAACTCCTAGCAAACCTTACCAAGGCCTTAATTTTAATTCTCTAATCTGAGAAAAAGTTGTATGTATAAAATTTCTCCCATCCAAAAAAAAATCATTAAAATATAACTAAAATATTCAAGTTATACTACAGTTACTTATTGATTCTATAAATATAGGTTATAAAATATAAAGCTAACCAGCAAAAACAAAACACCACCTAGGACAATAACAAAGAAAATCCTTATATTTTGAAGGTATTCAGAAGCTATCTCTGTGTTTGGTGGCTAAATAGGTAGTGATGATATTAATCAAAACACCAAACAGAAAGATGTACAAGTTCAGGAGACAAACTTCTGGATGGTATGGCCAAACTCTCTCATCTACCACCCATACGTGACACCCGCAATCCCTCGCCTTTGCAAGCTTTCAAAATAAACTCCTCTACCCCTGCATTACCCTTTCCATCCCTCCATTTGTCCTTCTGAAATGCTCTGCCCAATGGTCTACTTTCTTTTGAAAGCTTTCCCTAAGGCACCTTCTCTCTGCTTACAAGGCAACCTGAATAAACTGCTATGATAGCACTAATCACACTACACAACATTTAACTGTCCACTGCCCCTAGACTCTGAGGTCTAAGTGAATTTTGGAAAGTCTGGTAATAGTTAACACTTGATAAATAGTACTTAAAAAATATATTCTATTTTAATACATTCTAAATGAATGAATGAATGAATTTGAGATGCTTATAGAACACCCAAATAGTGATAAACAGAAACATGGCTCTGAGCTCAGGAAGGAAGATATGGTTCATGTTATAGATAACATTTTACCCTAAATCTGTAATTGTTGCTTTGGCAGATTAAAACAAAATTCATAATCAAATAGTTTATGGATGGACAGACAACTGAGACATCAAATGTTTTGCCTATAAAATGCAATGTGTACTCTTTGTTGTTAAGTCGTTAGGTCATGTCTCACTCTTTTGTGACTCCATGAACTGCAGCCCGCCAGGCTTCTGTGTCCATAGGATTTCCCAGGTAAGCATACTGAAGTGGGTTACCATTTCCTTCTCCACGGGATCTTACTGACCCATGGATCAACCTTGCATCTCCCATATTGGTAGGTGGATTCTCTACCACTGAGCCACCAGGGAAGCCCTGTGTTCTAATTTCCAACTTAATTCATTTCTCAGCTTCAATCAACATAGATTAGCCACACCCTCCTTTTCTGGTCTATTGCCTTGGCTTCAGTGATGCTAAGGAAAATCTCCTTCAACCTCTGGCTATATCTTCTCTGCCCCCTTTGCTCCATTTCTTTTTCTCAATGTTAAATACTGAAGAGTCGTAGGGGACCACATCCCTTTATCCTCTCTATGTACTTTCTGCTTAGGCAATCTCATCCCCCACCTTCCAAATTAAGACATCCATTAAGAGCTATATATTGATTATTCCCCACTGAATTACGATCAATATGTCCCCTATTACCAGAAACGAACACAAAACTGCTCTCCCCTCCCCCAGTATTCCCCTATATTAGGCACAGGAACCACCAACCCTGGAAATCAGCCTTCTCCTCTCCCTAGACCTCCAAATCGAATCCACCATCTAATCCTAACTTTACTTCTCAAATATTTGTCAAATTCAGCTACTTTATCACTGCCAAGTCTGGACCAAGATTTCACTATCTCTTGCCTAAATTACAAAAATAGCTGAATTCAATTCTGCTCAAAGTGTCATATGTGGACCCATACTGATGCACAAACTCTTTGTTATTGGTATGAGACAAGGTAAATATAGCAACAGAGGGCACTCAGAAATTTTTAGAGCAATTTGATAGACACTGCCACAATATCCATTTTACTGTACATTATGAAAGTACAAGGTCCTTCACCACAGATAAGTTTCAGAAGCACTGGCCTAACTGGTCTCCTTGCTTTTTCTCTTGCTTATCTCCAGTAAGTCCTCAACAGAGCGGCCAAGTGATGGTTTTACAGCAAAAATTTAAGCAACTTATTCAGCTGTTTGACATTCTCCAATGGCTTCCCACTACCCCTGGATTAATTATAAAAGACAGGTAAATCCCACTGAGATTTTTACAAAAAAAATTTTTTCCCCAGAAAGGTGAAGAATCTTGTTTAAAGTAACCAACAAAGAATTGGAAGATTGGAAGGTCTGAGAGGCAACAAAGGATAATAGATTCTACAACCATATGACCTGGCTCCACTGCTTACTTAGCTGTGTGATTTTGTGGAAGTAATCTGATTCTCAGGTTCCTTATTTGTGAAATGGAAATATAATTAAGGCTCTTCAAAGGGGGATTGTTGAGAGGTTTAAACAAGTTAATATATATAAATCATCTGAAAGAATGGCTGGCCCAGTGCTTTAGAAGTATTAGTGATTATCATTATCTATAACATTTTACTAGTGCTCTTAGATAATTTTATCTTCTTACTTGCTTATTGTCTGTCAGTGCCACATTAAGATTAAATTACAAAAAAAGTGTCCATATTATTATTCTCTAATAGAACTTTTTTTAGAGGACTTAAACCCTACAGAAACTGAGTTAAGTGACTATTTCCTCAGTTCTCTCTTTCTCAAGCATAGGGCAGAGCTAGCACCAATCTAGGTGCACAGAAGAGTAGTTAATTCATTACATACTTTGGATGCTTTAGAGCAATAGGGCCTGATATTTACTGGAACCCCTGATGAAAAGGGCTGCTCTTGTGTATTCCCCAAAGTCTGGCATGATGTAGGTGCTCATTAAATATTTTTGGAAAGAATGGTTCTTTTCAAAACCAAAGGAATAGTGCGTAGCACAAAGTAGCTACTAACTGTTAATTTCATTCCAGCCCCTTCAAAGTTTCTACGAACTTTAAAAGTCTGATTCTACCCGATTCATTTTTCTTGAACTGGGGGAGTCTGTATTATTTAAAGCCAAAAATGCAGAATACAGACAGTAGGAAAACCAAGAAATAGAAACCAATGTTGGCAGGAACTATGTGGAAACAGTAAGAGGTGGAAGATAGGTAGAATTTGGATATGCAGGGGAAAGAGCAAAGGTTATTCTAGGCTAGGGAATAGCATAAGCAGCAGAGGCAGTGTCACCCAAAGTTTAAAGAACATTCCATTGGTGATACAAAAAAAAAAAAAGTTAAGCTATACACAGGCAACATATTTGAAAGTTCCATATGCATGTTTTTATGTGTAATTAGGACAGCAAATTATGATTCCAAACTTTTACTACTTATAACAACACTAAATTAACAGAACTTATTTGGACTTTTTAAAAAAGTGAGTTGTTTAAAAAAAGTATTAAGAAAACAATGCACAGGAAGCAAGCAAATATGACAAAATAAGTCAGGATTTTAAAGAGTAAAACTTGGGGAACATTAAGACACAGTCATGTGAATAAAAACCGTCAATAAGAGAAAAGCAATGGCTTCTGAATGAAGCCAAAGCTCTATCCTTAGTAGCAATTCAACGTAAAGGACAAGCAGGTATGAAGTATCTTAACAGTTTTGAGTATTTAATTGTAGTACTACAATTTTCCTCAGTAAAACCCTCATTTTTCCCTATGATAAATATGCTACACAATTCAATTTCAGTTACTCCCCAAAGATAATTTTAAATTTCCAAATAAATACTTGAAAATGATACAACATATAGCCTGGTAACTTACCTGAAAATAAGGAGCTAAAACTATACTTTTCACACCAGAAGGAACTACTTTATACAGTAACAAAATATGAATCACAGCTACATCAAAAAAGCTGTTAAAATAAAAAAAGCAAAAGACAGCTTTCCTTCCCTCCACTTCCTCTCTCCAAAGTAACCTACCAATAGCCAAATCAAGCTAAGAGATGATGATAAAGAACACTTACTGAACTTTTATCAGGCACTGTTGTATCTTACCTGAATTAAGTTATGCAATTATCACCACCATTTTATGAAGTACACTCCTATCCACATTCTACAGCTGTAAGAATATGAGGCACAGAGAGATTAAAAAACTTGCTCAAGGCCAGATATGGTAGATGGAAAGGCAGGGATTTAGATCCTGACAGTTCAGGTAAGAGTCTGAGCTCTTAACCACTGGGCACCATTTATCTCAAGAATAGTAGGATGATAAGTTGAAATATTCCACCTTCCCCATTATGACAGGAGAGATGTAATGTTTCAAAGTATGAACTTTTTTATTAAATTTCCAGCCTAAGAAACAGGAGGTTCAATCAGTTTTATGGAAAAGCTAGGAAGATGAGTATTATAATGAAATAATATAGGCCCAGGAGTCTTTCAAATACAAGACAAAGCACCAGAAGCTTCAGAAGTCTGGCTGTGAATGACACTATTCACAGAGAAAGATGCCAAAAGTTGGGATAAGCAGGTGAATCCTATTTCTACTCGATCTACTGCTTTGAAGGAGAAAATCCTGCCCATCCCCTTGCCTTTCTGTAATTCAGTTACACAAATGCACAGATTCAAGAGGAGTGAGGGGAAAGGATGGCAGAGGGAGCAGAAAGATGGTAAGTCAGGACGTCGTGGACCCTGACCCCCAGAGTCCGTCTGATGTCCCCGGTGAGGGAGAATTCTGAGAGGGCAATGCCTACCTGGGGATAGGGAGGTTGAGGGCAGGGCCACCAAGGTGGAGGCACCGAGGGGTCCGGGTGGAGAGCTGAGAATTCATCGTGAAACGGGGTAATGGAGATACTTGCGAGGGTATACTTTCGGGAGAAGGAGGTATGGACGTGAACGCGGGGGTGGGGGGCAATTTCTCGCTCTAGGCAGGACTCAGGGTGGGAAAACAGACAAGGTATTAAAGGGCGGGCGCGGAGGTCTACAGTTTATAAAGGGGGGAGACTGCGCAAGGCAAAGGGGCAAGGCTTGCGGAGGAAGGTCGGGGGGATCCTGGTAGAAGGAAGCAGGGAGTCAATGGGGGAGGGGTGGTTCCCAGGGGCAGTAGACACTCGAGGGGTTAGGGAGGTCCAGGGGGCGGGAGGCACACCTCAGGAGTGGGGGGTCCTGGGCCGAGGAGGAGGAGGGTGCCGAGATGCGGGAGGAGGCCGCTGGGTTCTAGTGCAGGGGAGTCCCGGGGAAGGGGGGGGGGAGCAGGCGACCACGGCTGCGGCCGGGACCGCGGCGGGGGAGGGGCACCTACCCGGACGTGAGGGGTAGCGGCGGGCAGTCCCAGCGGCGGCTCCTCTCCGGCTGAGGTGATGGCGGCGAGTCCCTGTGGCGACCGCCTCCGCCGAGCCGCATCCCTCCTCCCCAGTCCGCCCTTGTCCCCTGCCTCCCGCTCCTAAACTTCTTCCCCGGGATAAACAAACCCGCCGCCAGGGGCGGCCGCCTCCGCCGCTCCCGCCCCCACGCAGCCCCCCCGCTCCGGGCCCGTCTGGGCCCCGGCTTCCGAGTTGCGACTCCAGCCCCAGCCCCAGCCCGCGAGAGCGCGTGCGCGCGGCGGCGGCTCGCGAGGCCGCCACTCCCTCCCTCCCTCCTGCGCCGAGCACTTCCGGCCCAGGCCGGATCCGCCGCCGCGGTTTGAAAGTAGCCGGCGCCGTTTGCGCCAGGCACTGGCTCCCAGCCTGCCGCGCTCCACATCCCCGGCCGAACCTCGCCTGGTAGGGACTCCCCCGCTTCAGTGCAGCATAAAACTTTCCTAAAACAGTCACTGAACCCCCTAACAGCTTATCTAATTGACCTAGGGTCAGTGTGACAGGCGGCTGCTGTTTTCTGCGCACGGTTTTCTTAGGGCTGTACCAGGCTGGAAAGCCAAGATACAATTTGTACCGATCTCTTCCTGTGAGCTCAGAACTATATGACTTCCTAAAACAAAAACAGCAGTATAGAGACTTCCCTAGCGGTCCACTAGTTAAGACTCTGCGCTTCCACTGCAGGGGGCGCGGGTTCCATCCCTGGTGGAGAACTAAGTTCCCGCAAGCCACTCAGCGCGGCCAAAAGGGAAAAACAGCAACAACAAAACAGGAGTATACAGTCTCTTAATAGGGATAAAGACAACAGTCTGGTAGGCAAATGAAATGCCACGGTGGAAGCGTTTTCCATAGGAGGAGATGAGCTTATCAGGCTTAGGAAGGGAGGGGGTCCGCCCAGGGAAGGCTCAAGGATGCTTGAGAAGCATAGCAGAGCAGGAGGCATCCAGAGACTGGACGTTGGTAAACAGAGCTATAGCTAAGCAAATGTCTTAAAAGATGAGGTGACTGCCTCATGGACTTCAGAGAATGTAATCTTATTTATGTATTTAACACAAAAAAACGTGCGTGGAATACAAACAGCTCCAGCCAGATTTACAGAAAGGAGAGAAGATAGCATAATCAGGTCTCAAAGTTGCCTTGCTGCTGCTACTGCTGCTAAGTCGCTTCAGTCGTGTCCGACTCTGTGCGACCCCATAGACGGCAGCCCGCCAGGCTCCCCTGTCCCTGGGATTCTCCAGGCAAGCATACTGGAGTGGGTTGCCATTTCCTTCTCCAATGCATGAAAGTGAAAAGTGAAAGTGAAGTCGCTCAGTCGTGTCCGACTTTTAGCGACCCCATGGGCTGCACCCCACCAGGCTCTTCCATCCATGGGATTTTCCAGGCAAGAGTGCCTTAGGCAAAGAGTTAAAAAACAGAAGTGAAAATGAGCATTGATGTATTGGGGACTGTAGGGAGAGGAAATATTAGTGCAGAATTTCATGTTCTCCAAACATGAAAACCAGATACTATTATTTGCTGTACTCATTGTGGGTGTGTGTTAACTTTATGGTATGTGACAGAAACAGTACAAATTACATGTAAATTTTTGCCCAGGCCTTTTAGCTGTGTCAATCTCTTATCACTCATGCATTTTCTTTAATTGACCATTATTATGCACTCATAAATGTAATATGTTCAAGGAATTGAACTGCAATAAATCCTTCAGTAGATTTCCAACTGTGAGTTAAGAAATGAGTGGTACTTGGTGGCTCTCGATACTTGACTGAATTCTAGTTGGGGTGTGGTTCAATATACTTGCCCCCACAGGATGTCAAATTGCTCCTCAGGGTATTATTATACTCTTTCCCCTAGGCTTGCTCTTTTTGCAGTATTAGGATATATCATTCTTTTTCTGCCAGTATTTGGTGAATTTATCCATTGATAAAATAACAGTAAATAGTAAGAGGTGACACCACCCTTATGGCACAAAGTGAAGAAGAACTAAAGAGCTTCTTGATGAAAGTGAAAAAGGAGAGTGGAAAAGTTGGCTTAAAGCTCAACATTCAGAAAACTAAGATCATGGCATCCAGTCCCATCAGTTCAGTTTAGTTGCTCAGTCGTGTCTGACTCTTTGCGACCCCATGAATCGCAGCTCGCCAGGCCTCCCTGTCCATCACCAACTTCCGGAGTTCACTCAGACTCAAATCCATTGAGTCAGTGATGCCATCCAGCCATCCTATCCTCTGTCTTCCCCTTCTCCTCCTGCCCCCAGTCCCTCCCAGCATCAGAGTCTTTTCCAATGAGTCAACTCTTCACATGAGGTGGCCAAAGTACTGGAGTTTCAGCTTTAGCATCATTCCTTCCAAAGAAATCCCAGGGCTGATCTCCTTCAGAATGGACTGGTTGGATCTCCTTGCAGGCCAAGGGACTCTCAAGAGTCTTCTCCAACACCACAGTTCAAAAGCATCAATTCTTTGGCTGTCAGTCTTCTTCACAGTCCAACTCTCACATCCATACATGACTGCAGGAAAAACCATAGCCTTGACTAGACGGACCTTAGTCGGCAAAGTAATGTCTCTGCTTTTGAATATGTTATCTAGGTTGGTCATAACTTTTCTTCCAAGGAGTAGGTGTCTTTTAATTTCACGGCTGCAATCACTTCATGGCAAATAGATGGGGAAACAGTGGCTGACTTTACTTTTGGGGGGCTCCAAAACCACTGCAGATGGTGACTGCATCTATGAAATTAAAAGACCCTTACTCCTTGGAAGAAAAGTTATGACCAACCTAGACAGCATATTAAAAAGCAGAGACATTACTTTGCCAACAAAGGTCCGTCTAGTCAAGGCTATGGTTTTTCCAATAGTCATGTATGGATGTAAGAGTTGGACCATAAAGAAAGCTGAGTGCTGAAGGATTGATGCTTTTGAACTAGGGTGTTGGAGAAGACTCTTGAGAGTCCCTTGGACTGTAAGGAGATCCAACCAGTCCATTCTGAAGGAGATCAGTCCTGGGTGTTCATTGGAAGGACTGATGTTGAAGCTGAAACTTCAATACTTTGGCCACCTGATGTGAAGAACTGACTCATTTGAAAAGATCCTGATGTTGGGAAAGATTGAAGGCAGGAGGAGAAGGGGATGACCGAGGATGAGATGGTTGGATGGCATCACTGACTCAGTGGACATGAGTTTAAGTAAACTCCGGGAGTTGATGATGGACACGGAGGCCTGGCGTGTTGCAGTCCATGGGGTCATAAAGAGTTGGACATGAGTGAGTGACTGAACTGAACTGAACTGAATATGGCTTGTAAATAACGCTAATAAAACTGTGATTGGGAATTCCCTGATAATCCAGGGGTTAGGACATCTTGTTCTCACTGTGGAGGGCCCAGGTTCCTTCCTTGAGGGAGGGAACTATGATCCCACATGTCTCGGGGCATGCCCACCCCACAAAAAAGGAAAGCTTGGTAGAGTAAAAGGTGACTCTATGATCATCATAGATTAAAGATTTATTACCAATCCCCTAAAGAACTTCCTTTCTTGATTTCCTACCTGTTGGATACCTATTGGAGAACTAGATTATTAAAAGAGGTTTTAGTTTAGTACTGCCATAAGTGACTTTTAAAAATAGAGAAATAAATAACAGCTTTATCACTGGTGTAGAGCATAGTGAGCTTCCAGTCGTGTATCAAGTTTGCATTGCTTAAGGCGTTAGCCGTCCTGACCATCCAACTCCTTTGATGCCAAGAAACTTTATTATAACTGATTTTGCTGCTCCCTGTCAGTTTTCTATAGGAAACTAGTCAGATTCTCAGTAGATGTAGCTGATTCGGAAACTCTTATTGCAGATAACAGGTTGGCAGTTAGCACAGATGAGAAGAGCCATTCATCCTCTGAGCTTAATGCACACAGGGAACGACCAGATTTTGAATCTTCTTGACTCAGCCCTATGAGACTGTCTGAAAAGCTATCCATGCACTCCACTTTGATGTTTTTGCGGCTGCGGCGTCCTATACCTCTTTTCTAAGTTAAACATCACAGTTCTTTCCATTTCATGGCATAACCGACTTACCAGTGTCTTCCATACTAGCACTGTGTTTTGTACTATTCTTTCCAATTCTGTCAAAACCTATAGCATTCATAAATCCAATACTATGTTCTGTTTAGTGATAAAACAGAAGTAACATGTGCTTATTAGCAAACAGTATCCTTCATGAATCCTAAGTGACATGCTCTCTGAGCTCCCCTGGACATTTTGCCTTGTACCCTTACCCTACTAATGTGGTTCACCAAATGCTTCTCTTCTAGTGAGCTGGCTTTTGCTAACCATATTCCCTCCTACCTTAATTTTTTTCAAGGGAACCACTCTGGTCTTACTTTTCACAAGCTAACACTTGTAATCAGACGCTTAACCTTTAGTTTTTGGAATTTAGGTGGAAAGAAAAGAAAAACTCTTTTGGTAATTATCTTTTACTGTTGTTGATATTAGGCCTTTTATCTGGAGGAAAACACTAAAACCTTTGTTGAATAGCCTGTCAATTACACGTAATCTCATTTTTTTCCCCTTTGTCTCCATTTCTTTCTTATCTCTGGCTTTTCATCTTGCATATAAATTCCTAGTTTTGTAGTACTTTTGCATTATATAATATTCACTTTTTAAGGATCTAAAAACCTAAGAACTCTAGCATTATACTTAGAACTCTTGTGTAGTGACTCCCCCTAAAAAGGGCAAGTTTGATGCACTTATCGCTTAAAAATCACTCCAAGAAAACTGAGAATAGGCCCCAGAACTCTGAGAACAGGTTCTTTTATGTCTTTTAAGTCCTTCCTTGACATTTTCTATTTCCATGTCCTCAGCTATGATATGTCAAATATTTAATGCTTTGGTTCTTTGCATACTCTGTCTACTATAGGAGAAAGGATTTTTGTTGTTTTATCACCATGTGGAGAGTAAGAGTTGAGTTGCAGCAGTTTACTAGTTGGCATACTGTTACATTTTCTAGAAATTTAACTGAATATTAAATTTAACCAAGTTTGAAACATTTTGAGGCTCTTAAACCACCAATAATCCGTAGATTCTGGATCCATAATGCTCAATGAGTGAGACACAATACCTCTACCTACACAATACATTGTCTTGGAAAAATCTTGGTTACCCTACTTGGAAGTCCTCTATTCACAATGTAATGTGAGAAAACCACAAAAATGGTCTCTTCTACAGGATTGTCCAAGGCCCCTAGGCGCACCCTGAGAACTCTCACCCAAGGTCACTTACGGTTGCTGGAAATATTTTTACTGTGCCAGGATCCAGGCGGGCGTTGCTGCCATGATCTAGTAGTCCCTGATGATCTCTCCCTTCTTCAGCGTGGCCAGCTAAACTCTCTCTCCTCTGCTGGTGCCCCGACCTTGCCCCTTCTCAGCTTCCCAGGTAACCTGAGAAGTTGCGGTTGATTCTGCGGTTGATTTTCTTGGAGATAGTCCCAGGGGAAGCCTGGAACGCTCCACTGTGCTCTCCAGCCAGGGTCACCAGCCTCTGCAGCAGCCCCCAATGGCTCTAGAGGTGCAGCTGCTGTCTCCTCCTCTTATCTCTGCTCAGTCATCACAATGTCTCCAGGTCAGGGTCTTTGGTCCCCTCCCAGAGAGACACACCCTAATGCCTATCAGGGCAATTGCTGCTTAGAGGAGTTTATTTAAACATCTGCCTCTGGCACGCCCACTAGGTGGGTCTCAGACTCTAACATTCTTCAAAATTGGGGCGTATCACTCCACTTTCTTCTGACCCTAACTCAAGAAATGGCAGCCCCATGGCTGTTTTTTCTGGACATATTAAGGGGCCCTGCCTCCAGCGGGATCTCAGATGGGCTTCAGTTTCACTCAGACTAAGCACTCCTTCTACATAGGGGATGCATGTAGAACTGGGCCCTGCTCCCAGACCAGCAATCTAGAAGTCCCACAGGGCCCATTGGGCGAGCTGCAGCGGTGTTCCTGGGGCTGCCCAGCGGCCAATCAGATGCTAGTGAACCCAGGAACCTTGGAATCTCTGGGCCTCAGTGTTCCTTCCTTGCTTCCTCCTGCCCTACAGCCTCTGATGGATTGAGTTCTGTCTTACTTTCTGCTGCCTCCCTGCTTTAGAAACTATGCCCTGCTGTCTAGCTGTTGCCAAATCTGCATTCATACCCCTACACCACACTGAGTGACCGCCTGCCTCCAGATGGGTTTCTCTGCTATTCAGAGCCCTTTGCCACCAGCGTGCTTGCCAGATTGGAAATCCTGGTATGGCCATTTCCAAAATTAGAAACCAGACAGTGCCATCCGTATCTGGGGACACTGCGCCTGCACATCCCAGCACCCAGTCAAGCCCAGCCTTTGTGAAGGTACCTGCCAGACACCCTCCCTGCAAGCCTCCCTCCGGTTCCCTGCATTTCTAGCCTAGGTGATTTGGTTTTTTTGCCTTCCCCTCCCTGCCTGTCCATCCCTGCTGAAGTTTTAGCACCCTTGACCTTCTCTGTCTGAACTATGCCAGGCTGGAGAAGGGCCAACTTTAGGGCTATGTAAATCCTAGATATAGAGGCCTCTTCCCAAACATGAAAAGATGTAGCCACATCTTACATGAAAAATACAATGTTTTGTTATGCAAAATGAGATTCATCTAATTTTCCTTTCAAAATATTTAATAATTTCATTTTGCAATTCTCTATGTATTTTAGAGCAAAGACATTTTCTTTTCCAGCTCTCAAAACAGTTTGATAAAACCTGGAAAAACTTACGGGTCCTGGGCACTGGGCCTGTAGTGAGAACCTGAACCCTTAAAAGGATTAAAAAATGGCACTGGGAGGGGGGTGGCAAGCTCTTCCACGCTTGACTCTATCTCAGGGCTTTTCCCCCCAATCTCAACATCACTGAAATCTTTCTCTTCCCCAGTTTTTATTAACTGGTTTTCTCTGTTTGATCCCTGCCTTGGTCACTCATTTTTTACCCATGCTGCTCACATGTGTTGTTGCTGTTTAGTCATGTCTGACTCTTTGCAACCCTGTGGACTGTAGCTCACTGGGCTCCTCTGTCCATGGGATTTCCCAGGAAGAATACTGGAGTGGGTTGCCGATTCCTTCTCCAGGGGATCTTCCTGACCCAGGGACTCAACCTGCCTCTTCTGCATTGGCAGGTGGATTCTTTACTACTGAGCCGCCAGGGAAGCCCTGTTCCCAATGTTAGCTGGCTGGTCTGGATTGCACAGCATCACCATCCTGTAGATTCCCTTTCACAGCACTCCTTCCACCACTGAGGGCCATGGGGTATTGTCTTGAAGCCCCCTCACCCCCTGTGACTGCAGCTTTCAATTATGGCATATGTTTGCTTGACCCTGTAGGTATAACAGTGATGATGTTTTTGGATTGGACTTTTGTAAGTGTGCAGCTCCATCCATCTCTCTGCCTTCCCCCACCCCCGCCACCCCCCTGCTGTATGACACAGGTCTCCTACTACAGTTTGGATGTACAGTCTTACCCTGTCTGCTAGGACTGACCAGCAAAGCCCACTTGTGTCCAAAGCAGAATAACTACCAGAAATCACACTTTGCATTTTTCTACTTAAGTACCTGCTTACATCTCTGTGTTGTGTTTTGAGTGTCTGCTTCCCTGAAGGAGGCGCTATTAATGCCTCTGTGACACACGGCCTTACTGCTACACTTCTCTGCAGGTTTTCCTGATTATTCATTATTGCAGATTGAATTTATATACAAGAAACCAAAATGTCCCCAGCAATTACCCCAGATTATATCTCTTCTAAGTACTAACTGTTACTTAGCTGAAATAGCCATTAGAAGTTTGGCTTTTACTTTCCAGGATTCCTGGATTCTAGTGACTATCTTTTCAATATATTTATTAAAATTGAATCATGAATATTCAGTGCATAGAGTGAACCACTATTGCTTCTTCAGTCTCCTTTTAATATTTTTTTCCTCAGAAAGAAAATTAGGCTAGCCTTTTAAAAATTGTGTTCTGCTGCAGTCTACAATTTTGAGAGGAGAGGTGATGCATGTTTTTATTTTCATGTTGTCAAGAGCTCAGCAAGAATTTGCTTCTATTTTGAATGTGGAGCCTACTGTGTGCAAAACAGGTGTGAAAAAGCCCAGCTTCCTTTCTGAACAGCTATTAAAGCTGTTTTCTTTTTCTTTTTTATTTTTCTCAGTTGTAATCACTTAACCATAAAACGTCTGGATATTTTTACAAAATGTTATTGTGCTTCATTTGTCAAGTTGACTTTCTGAGTTTGATTTTTATTTTACTGATTTATTTGTTTGAGCCAGGATAGGCTTAAGATATATTTTCCTTTACTTGAAGGAAAATATGATTTAGGTCCTGGAATATTCACTTAATGCTGTGCACTAATTCGTGGTGTCCCTCTTTTGGCATATGCTATGATTCTGAACCTGTTTGCCTTCCCATCCACCCAGTACCCTTTCCCTTCTCTGCTCCACATCTTAAACAGCTCTTGAAGACTATTTCCCAGGCTCCTGTGTCAGCTGGCTTCCTGCTAGATATTCAACAGGAGACATTGTCAGGATCCTCAAAGGAAGGAGGAGTGGAGAAGTTGGTGTATTATTCCCCTCTTTTTCTGCCTTAGGCACCCTCCCTTGCAGCAACTGTGATATCTCCCAGGCTCCAACTCTGCTGGACAAGCCTACCACCGAATCAGTCCTGGCAATACTGTCTCCTCCCTCTGGCGTGTTTAAAAGCGTAATGGCTTCTTGTGGTTGCTAATCCCTGAATTCTCAGTTTTTCCATCATTTGTGCAATGGATATACCAAATCTTCTCTGTTGAAAGTAATGAGTGTGGTTTATTTTTTTCTGGTTAGACTCAGCACATTTGTCCATTTAATGTTTTTGTAACAGTCTTTTCTTGTTGATAGGGAAAGGAATGATGTTCACAGAGAAGTAATCATTTTATTTTACCTTATTTTTTGCTGTACCATGCGCCTTTCAGGATTTTTGTTCTCCAACCAGAGATTGAACCCGTGCCCCCTGCAGTGGAAGTGTGCAGTCTTAACCATTAGACCGCCAGGGAAGACTTGAGAGGTTGTTAAGTGGTCAAGTCATGTCTGACTCTTTGCAGCCCCATGATCTGCAGCACACCAGGCTTCTCTGTTCCTCACCCTCTCTTGGAGTTGGCCCAAGTTCATGTCCATTGAATCACTGATGCCATCCAACCATCTCATCCTCTGTCACCTCTTCTCCTTCTGCCTTCACTCTTTCCCAGTATCAGGGTCTAACTTAAGGATCTGTTTGTGTTCCTCCACTTGGCTTGGCTAATGTCATTGTTCTTTTAGCTCCTTACCTCCCATACTTGCTTTCCAGTATGTATGGTACTGGGTTGGTAATACCCAGCCCAAGCCCAGTCCTTCTCCCATTCTCTATCCTTAAAGCACATGACATCTGTCTTCTGGAGTCATATCCATATAGATGCACAACAGCCTGCTTTAAAATATTTTAAATCCCCTTTTATATAGTGTTCTGAACAAGAGTGTGACAGCTGTAGGATAGCAGAAAGGGCACTAGATTATCCAACCAGAAGCTGAACTTGTGTGACCTCACTCCAGTACCTTAAGCCTCTTTCACACAACAGCATTCTGGGTAGTAAAACAGGGGAAAAAGATGACTTCATCAGAGCTGTGAAGAGCAAATGAGATTAATGAAAGGATTTTATGAATGATAAAATGTAAGAAGTTACTTAAAAGTTGTGAATAAGACTTTTTCCCCTCAAAACAAATGTAATTTTGAAAGTTAGCTCAAAGGTATTTCTCAGTTGGAATTTATACTGAAGTTTAATAGCATCACACGGCCTTCTTGTAACCCTGGATTTCTCAATCTTGGCTCTATTGATGTTTGGGACTGGATAATTCTTGTTGTAGGAGGCTGCTCTGTACATTGTCAAAACGTTTGGTGGAATTCCTGCCTGTAGCTGTTAGATGCCAGTAACACCTTCCTCCTCAGTTTTGCCAACCATAACATTTCTAAACATTGCCAAACTGCACTGAGAGAAAAGGTGGGGCAAAAAGCATAAAACCTTAGGTTGAGAACCACTGATCTAACCCAGTCTACTTGGAAAAAAAGGTTTTTCTACTCTTTTAAATTTTTATTTTAGGAAAATTTTAATTTTGCTATTCTTTTTATAAAGTCACCTCTTAATTTAGGCTGTTAAAAATGTTTTTTGACTTTCAAAGAGATTTTGGAAAAGGACTTTAAAAATGCAGTTCAGTCATGGAACGTACCCTCTCTAACATTTTAGAGATCCATAAACCCTGTCACTGATCACTGTCATAGCAGTCATGTGTCTTTTACTAAGTATTTATGTTGGAGAGACTCATCTTCCTGCTGAATACTGTGGTTGGACTGCCTAAGTGGACTGACTTCATACAATTAATACTTTTTGTTATTTTTATTAGATATTAAAAAACCACACTAATACTTTATTGACTATCATATGCTGATATCTTTTGATGTCCTTTAGGGCAAAGGACCTCTAATATTAGTAGGAACCTATATTTCTGTCATAACTCAGATATTCTGGGACTATACTTATATAGACTACCTTGAGTAGCAGCAAAGTTAGAAATTTACGAGCATGACTGCTAGGTCATAATCAATAGAATTTTTCATATTATTGGTTCCTAATATGATATTCTTCTTCACCATTGGATTTCTAGGACACTGGAAACAAACTGTAGCTGTTTAAGATCCAGAAATTATTGGGAGTTCCCTGATAGTCCAGTCGTTAGGACTTGGTATTGTCACAGCCATGGCCCAGGGTTCAATTCCTGGTTGGGGAACTAAGATTCTATAAGCTTCCCAAGCTATGAGGAACAGCCAAAAAAAGAAATATCCGGAAATTATTATTTTAAAAATATTGATGCCAGATGTCTGAAACTCTCTCTCCTAGCTTATGTTGTCAGCAAGTTCCTAAAGCCAGTTTCCTGTCTCAATTCTGACAGTTAGCTTTCTTACTAGCTTAAGAAAATGTTGATCGAAGCAGGTTGTAAAACAGGAGAAACAAGTTGTAGCAATAGGGCTATTTTTGCTGGGAAGATAGAAGAGGTGTATGATCCTTAACATGAATATATTGCTAAGCTTTATGTTTCCAAGATTGGTAAAAAGGTTGCTGCATCAGGAGAAGTAAGTTCATTTCCTCATCTATGTTTGTTCCCACCCCCTACCCCTGCATTCTGGTTAATCTTCTTTGGGAACCTATGGAGCCTCTTCAAAAGACTTATAAACATGAATAATAATATCACTATAATTAATATTGTAATGGGGTGGAGTGGGCACACAGCTGTTAGTGCCTGTTATTGCGAGACCCTTCATGGGAGGTTAGAGGTCCTACTCTGCTAATAGTCAGCCTCCCAGTGCTGCTCCCAGCATACATTGCAGTGAAAGGACCTTCTCGCTAGGGTCCTCTGGGTCCTCTAGGCCCTAAGGCCTGGGCGTGGCAAGTGAGCTAAGGGCCCAGGGTCAGGCTGAGGGCTATGTCCCACAGAGCTCCAGATCCCTCCCCATGGCCTCCCACTGGCCCGGCCCAGGCCTCGAGGTAACAGCGAACCTCTCTTTCATCCTCACCTCTGCAGCCTAATGATGGCAACAGTCTCCATGGGTCCCAGTCTACAGAGGCCTCAGCAACTGGAATATATGGACAGTGCTATTAAGGTGGCGCTACTGGCAAAGCACCTGCCAATGCAGGAGATATGAAGAGACACTGGTTCGATCCCTGAGTTGGGAAGATCCCCTGGAGGAGGGCATGGCAACCCACTCCAATATTCTTGCCTGGAGAACCCCAGAGACAGAGAAGCCTGGCAGGCTACAGTCCATAGGGTCGTACAGAGTCAAATATGGCTGAAGTGACTTTGCATACACACACTCCATTAAGGTAACAGCTTCAGGTAGCTTCAATCTCTCTGTTCAAGTTTCAAAAATTAGTACAATGTAGATCTATTGTCTACCCCTGGGAGGTGGCCAGAGGTCAGGGTTAAGCTGCAAGGATGCTGCACATCATTACTTCAGGTCCTCCTCTGTGGTTGGGGCTCTTCTCAAACAAGGACAGTTGTAAGCTGGAAATTAACATGGATGGCATTTGCTGCAACATGCATCCCTATTGATCCTGTACACATAGTCCTCTCCAGTTTAAATGAAAAACCTGAGTCCTGGATGCCTGGTTTGCTCAGTGATAACATCTGAGCAGGGTCTGGTACTGAAAGTGCCTCCAGCTGAGATCTGCCTCCTTGTAGCCAGGATTTGGACCTCAAAGGGTGAAGTTGAGCCTTGGGACCTTGTCCTCTCTTGTCAGACCAGGTAATAATATTTTGTTTGGTGGAGGTTTATAGGAACATCATTCATTACCTAGTCATGACCTGACCTCAAGGGCAAAGGGTCTGACACCAAGAAGTGTGCAACAACCAAACCACACCCCTCCCTCACCTTTCCTATAAAAAGGGCTTTGCTAAGTGCTTTCGGGGAGTTTGGGGGTTTTAAGGCATGAGCTTTCCAGCTGGCTTCCCACTTGGCATAGTGATAAAGAATCCACCTGCTAATGCAGGAGGCACAAGGGACTCCTGGGTCCGGAAGATTCCTTGGAGAAAGAAATGGCAACCCACTCCACTATTCTTGCCTGGGAAATCCCACGGACAGAGGAACCTGGTGGGTTATAGTCAATGGGGTCGCAGAGAGTCGGCTAAGCAACAGCAAGGCATGAGCCACCAGTCTCTTTGCTATGGCCCTGCAATAAACCTTTCTCTGATCCAAAGTCAGACATTTTGGTATTGTTTGTCCTCACTGTACATCAGACACACAGACTTGTGTTGGCTAAAAATATTATATATTGCTCTTACAGATTTTTTTCATAAAGTATTTTAGTAAGAACTGTCTTATAATTGAAGTAGGTAGTAGGAGTTTATGATCTAGAAAGTGCCATTAAGCTGAGCCAGAAAGTTTGGGTCCTCTTATTTGCTATCATACTATTGAATTTGAATGACTTTGGACCAGGCCTACCTCTACATTCACTGTCATTGCCCCAGTTTATCACATATTACTTCTGGCTTACAGCTTCACATCTTCTATCTACCCTGTGTACACATTTGGATCTGCAAACTCTGCCAGAACAAAACTTTGGCTAGCATTCCATACTACAAATCAATATATTTCCCAGTGGAAATCTCTTCTTTCTGGAGAAGGAATCATTTGAAGTATCAGTGTTTGCCTCATCCATTTTTTGAGATCTGAGAAGCAAAAACTATAAATATATATAGAAATGGCCTAGCCAGATTTCCCAGTCTCATCATAAATATTGGAGGAAAAATGTTGATGATGGATTATTTCAGATTCTTCCTTGCTACCTCTGCTTAAGAAAACCTGTATGGCCAAGATAGAATTACAGGGACTAGATTTACCCTCCCACCTGTAACAACCAAAACAACACACACAAAAATGAAAGCAGACGAAATACATGAAACAGTGGTTTTCAAGACACTGGCTATCAGGCAATGAATGACAGTGATTCTTGAAAGAAAGAAACAAGAGATGAGACCAACTGTCGCCCCAGTGTATTCACTTGAGAAAGTTTTCAGGCCATGGCATATGGAAGAAGAACTGATGTAAAGCCCAATTAGGACCCTGCATTGAAGAGATGGAGGTTGGAGTCTAGAGAGATCAAGACAGAGTTGGGATGAGTGACAAAGAGGACAGAGCTACCAGGAGAACACTGGCAGTCTGTAGAGGGACCCTTATTAAATATTCAGCAGAGTCCTGATCAGCATATGCCAATGAGGGAACTACATGAGGCCCAGGAAAGAATCATCTGGAAGCATGAGAATCTATGCCATTGTCAGTTTTTAGGAGCCGTATGGAAAAACTCATAATTCATAAGGCACTGGGTAGATTATTTAAGAAGGTCCTGCCTCATTAGTGGGAAATAATTAGCCTTATACAGAGAACTGTTCCCAATCTGTCAAGCTGTAAAAGCAAAACCTGAAGGGATCAAATTGTTTCCAAATAACTTATCATCATTCCCGAGCAAAGCTCAAGAAAATCTATGAGAATTCAAAAGCATCCAGTACCCAACAAAATAAAGTCCAGAAAGTATGTGCATGTGTGCTAAGTTGCTTCAGTTGTGTCCGACTCTTTGTGACCCAATGGACCATACCCTGCCAGGCTCCTCTGTCTGTGGAATTCTCCAGGCAAGAACACTGGAGTGGGTTTCCATGCCCTCCTCCAGGGAATCTTCCTGACCCGGGGATTGAACCCGTGTCTCCTACATCTCCTGCGTTCTTTACACTAGTGCCACCTGGAAAGCCCTACAAAGTATGCATGCAGCCAAAGACTACCAGGCATGCAGAGAGACAGGAGAATACAACCGTAATGAGGAGAATGATTGGTAAGTCAAAAGTGGCACAGATTGATGCAAATGATAATATTAGCAGAGTACAGTGATTCAGTTAATGTAACCATGCTACTAAGTCGCTTCAGTCATGTCCACTCTGTGCGATGCCATAGATGGCAGCCCACCAGGCTCCCCCGTCCCTGAGATTCTCCAGGCAAGAACACTGGAGTGGGTTGCTGTTTCCCTCTCCAGTGCATGAAAGTGAAAAGTGAAAGTGAAGTCACTCAGTCGTGTCTGACTCTTCGTGACCGCATGGACTGCAGCCTACCAGGCTCCTCCGTCCATGGGATTTTCCAGGCAAAAGTACTGGAGTGGGGTGCCATTGCCTTCCATATTCAAAAAGTTATGCAGAGATTTAAAAAAAGATCTCAATCGTATTTCTAGAGATGAAAAGTATAGTATCCAAGATGAAAAATACACTAGATGGGATTAACAGCAAATTATATATATCAGGAGATAAGATTAGTGACCCTTTAATGGATCACAGCCTTGTCATGGCAAAGGGGCTTGCATAACTCAATGAAGCTATGAGCCATACCATGCAGGGTAACCCAAGATGGACAGGTCATAGTGAAGAGTTCTGACACAACTTGGTCTACTGGAGGAGGGAATGGCAATCCACTCCAGTATTCTAGCCATGAGAACTTCATTTTCCCAGTAGTCATATATGGATGTAAGAGTTGAACCATAAAGAAGGCCGAGCACCAAGGAATTAATGCTTTTGAATTGTGCTGGAGAAGACTCTTGAGAGTCCCTTGGACAGCAAGAAGATCAAACCCTCAGTCAATCCTAAAGGAAATCAACTCTGAATATTCATTGGAAGGACTTATACTGAAGCTGAAGCTCCAATACTTTGGCCACGTGATGAGAAGAGCTGACTCATTGGAAAAGACCCTGATGCTGGGAAAGATTGAAGGCAAAAGGAGAAAGGAGTGGCAGAGGATGAGAAGGTTAGATAGCATCATCTACTCAATGGACATGAATCTGAGCAAACTCCAGGAGATAGTGAAGCACAGGGAAACCTCGTATGCTGCAGTCCATGGGGTTGCAGAGTCAGATGTGACTGAGTGACTGAATAACAATAACAAGATTAATGAGTTTGATGGCATAGCAATGGAAACAATCCAAAAAAAAAAAAAAAAAAAAAACAACCCCACACAAAAAGAATCCAGAATAATTAAAGAGCATCAGTGAGTTGTGGAGCAATTTCAAGCAGGCTAATAAATGAGTAGTTAGAGTCCCCATAGGAGAAAAGAAGGTAGGGACAAAAAAAAACTTGGGAAAATATGTCCCCAAACTTTCCAAACAGTAAAACCTGTAATCTCACAAATTCAAGAGCCTTAATGAAACTCCATCACAAGAAACGTGAAGTAAATAAATTACACGTAGATCTATCATCACAAAATTGTCCAAAAAAATAGTGATAAAGAGGAAGAACCTCACTCTCCAGAGATAGAAGATATGCACAGAGCAATAAAGGTGAGAGTGACATGAGTCTGCTTTTTTTAATTCAGTTCAGTTCAGTCACTCAGTCGTGTCCTACAATTGAGAACACGGGGGAGGAACATCTTTAAAGTAATGAAAGGAAAAGCTTGTCCGTTTGGACTTTTATGTCCTGCTAAAATGTTTTTCAACAAAAGTGGTGAAGTAAAGATATCTTCAGACATACAAAAGCTGAAAGAATTCATTGGAAAAGTTACAAGCCATTCTTCAGGCAGAAAGAAATTAAGAGTGAAATTAAGAAAAAATTGTATGCACAACAGTATAAAATTGATAGTCATGTAACATATACAAAAATTAACTCAAAATAGATCAAAAACAAAAATGTAAGAGCTATAATTATAAAATTGTTGAAAGAAAACATGATTATGAATCTTAATGACCTCATTAATTAATGCTTAAGTAGGCAGCAATTTTTAGATATGATGACACAAAACAACCAAAGAAAATCTAAATACATTTGACTTCATTAAAATTAAAAACTCATGTATTAGAGGACACTATCAAGAAAGTGAAAAGACAACCAAAATAAAGGCAGAAAATATTTTCAAATTATATATCTGGTAAGGGACTTGAATACAGATTGTATAAAAAAGTTTTACAACTCAAAAATAAGAGGAATAGGGACTTCCCTGGTGGTCCAGTGATTAAGAATCCGACTTCCAATGTAGGGGACGTGGATTTGATCCCTGGTTGGGGAACTGAGATCTCACATGCCACAGAGCAACTAAGCCTGTGAGCCACAACTAATGAAGCCTGCTCACCTCAACGAAGACCCAGCACAGCCAAGAATATATAAATAAAATCACTGATTTATTTTTTAAAATAATATGAATAATTCAATTTAGGGAATTCCCTAGCAGTCCAGTAGTTAGGACTTGGTGCTTTCACTGCTGAAGATCCAGGTTTACTCCCTGGTTGGGCAACTAAGATCCCACAAGTGGCATGGCCAAGAAAGAAAATTATGGTTAATTATATGCTGATGACTCAGACTGTAAAGAATCTGCCTGTAGTGTGGGAGACCTGGGTTCGATCTCTGGCTTGGGAAGATCCCCTGGAGGATGGCATGCAACCCACTCCAGTATTCTTGCCTGGAGAATCCCCATGGGCAGAGGAGCCTGGTGGGCAACAGTCCGTGGGGTCACAAAGAGTTGGACACTCCTGAGTGACTAAGCACAGCACATATCATAATAAGGATGTTTCAAGAATGATTGTAATCAGAAGGTAACCAACTTATCTTCCCACTCTCAAATCAGTTGTATAAACTGTCCTTCATTTAACTTCTCTCATCTCTCCTTCATTCATCCCACAGCTCCACTGACACAGTCTTTCAAGGTCACCAGGGACCTGAGTGTCTAACTCATTGTCAACCTTTGTCCCAATTTTATTCACTCTTAGCAATATCAAAAATAGTTTACCACTGCATCTTTTTCAACACAGCACTTTGTTTTCTCTTGTTCCCTGAAACCAAACCTAGTTTTCTTTTAGCAAATTTGTATAACCAGCTGCATATGCATAATTTTCATTTTGATGTCTAATAAGTCCCTAAAACCTAACACATACATGACAAAATTCTTATCTATTCATTGTAACCCCATCCCCTAAACACATATCAGACCCATTCTACTCTTCCTATATCTTTCTTATGAAAGTTGGTAACACAATTATTTGTTCAGATGTTCAGGCCAAAAACTAAAGATTCATTTACCATTTTTGATTATTCTCTTTCCATAATCTTACCACATCCAACCCACTAGCAAGTCTTAATAGTTCCAACCCCCAAATGTTTCTGCATTTGCCTCACTCTCCAGTTTTTTATTCAAGTTAATCAAAGAGGGAACGTGGAATAATGATGGGGATTAGATTCTGTGTGGTCTTATGGGACTTTGTGTGGACTTTTGCCTTTACTCCAGTGAGTTGCAGAATTTTGACTGAAGTACTAACATGATCTAACTTAAGTCTTTAAAGATTGCTCTGATTTCTTTGTTGAAATTAGACTGGGGAAGGGGGCAGAAATAAACTTAGAAAACTCACAAGGCTATTGCAGTTTTTAAAAATTGATAGTTTGGACTATCAGTGGTACACTGTTAAGCTGGTACCTCAGTGGGTGACTGGAGCTTAACCTCCTCAGTTAAAAATGGGGCAATCTGAGAAAGGAGAAAAATACACCCCTTCCGATTAGTTCCTCTCCAGGGAGAGAGAGAGAAAGTAAATACACACCAACATTTGGGAAGCATTGACTGAGTCCTGCAGATCTGAGGAATGGGGCAAAACGCTGACATCATCTGATAGCAGGATATAAAATAAAGGTTTATCTGTAGGATAAATTACAATAAGCAGAATTGTTGGGTCAAAGGACAAGTATGTTTATAATTTTGATAGACATCTTCACTGGTAATGGAGGAGTAAGTGGTAGTTGAATTCTATTCTAATAAAGTAGATGTAACTCATGAGAGAAAAATAAAAATCAAATAATGATACCGGGAGTATGGTCTGAACAACTGGAAGGATGGGTATGCTGTTTCCCAAGTGGGTGAAGACCACTGAAGGAGCATGTTTCATTAAGAAGAGACAGGAAGTTTGACTTGAGCATTTCCATTTAAAACCATTTATCCAGGTATCCAGATAGAGATCGAGTAGAATTTTGGATATGTGAGTCTGGAATTCAGAGGAGAGGGCTGGAGAAATAAATTCTGGAGTTGTTCATGTGTATGTGGTATTAGAAGCCATGAAGCTGGATGAAATCACTAATAGAGGCAGCACAGAGAAAAAACCATAAACTGAACCCTGGGGCCCTCTATTGGTTAGAAATCAGGAGGATAAGGCAGAACCCACAAGGAAAGCTATGACACAGCAGCCGGGAAAGTAGGACAAAAACCAGGTGAGTGTATTAACATTTTCTGATGGGCAGAATTGCAGTGTACATGAATGCCAAAAGTAGTAACACAGTGCAAAGGGAAAAATTGGTGATGCAGGCAGAGAGATGAGATTTCCTGGAGTGATGTCCTTGAGTTGGCAAAAAAGTATGGGGTTAGGATACTAGAGAATATGTTGGTCTAGATAGGGGCAGGGGCAGTTCATTTGTAGTAACAGGAAGGAAGACTGTATGGGGCACAGATACAAAGAGGTAGATAGATACTGTAGTGAGAAGTTCTCTTTTGAAAAAGATAAGGACACTGGAAAAAGAAGAGAGAAGGTCAGGGAACTGAGAGGCCATGGTAAATATTATGGTCACCAACAATCATTGTAGAAGTAGTGTTGGATAGAATGACAATGAATCGGGACAAAATCTTCAAGGAGTGACAGGAAATCTTCAGTGGTACCCTTCTGATAAGGGATACATGTTATGGTAGGAAGAAATGAGATTCAAAGCTGGAGTTTGGGGGAAGAGTAAGATAAATGATCTAGAAGCAGTAAATAAAACAGTAAGGAGGATGCCTAGCCCACCACTAGGTCCAATGGTGAGCGGCACACGAGAGAGGATGTTGGTACTGCTTGTGAGGGCTCCCGGAAAGCTTTGTTCCCAGGAAGAGAGAGAGACATGTGGAAATGTAAAAATTCATGGATTAAGTTTTTGATTAAGTAACTAGAGCATTATTGACGTTTAGTTTCTAGGGAAGAGGGATACTAAAAGTCCCCAAATGTAGGGGTTGGCCTATATAACATAGACTTACCCTGCCCAAATGCTAGGAACACCTGCATTAGGAATCTAACAAGAGAAGAGGTTGAGGATACTCTTAGTTGGGTTCCTCCAGAAAGCAACATTGATTTCAAGTTGTTTATTTAGAGGTGCTAGTAAGACCAGTAAAGGAAGAGGAAAGTGATGCAGTGAATATAAGGCAACCAGTGGCACCTTAGCAGGTAAGTGGAGATTAACCTAATAGGAAGTTAAAGATGGGGAAATCTGAGAAAGGAGCAAAACATATCCCTTCCAATTAACTCCATCCTGAACTGGGGAGGGAAAGGTAAACACACCAACATCTAACAGGCATTAACTAAGGGCTGCAGCTCTGAGAAATATGGACAAAACACGGACCACATCTGTTACCAGAGTGTAGAGTAGAGGTTTATCTGTAGGATAAATTACAATAAGCAGAATTGTTGGGTACTACAAACAAGATCCTTTGTAATTTTGATAGACAGCTCCAAATTGTCCATTACACGAAGTATACTAACTTACATTTATACCAGAAATGTATGTGTCTATTTCTTCATATTTTCCCCAAATTTATGTTCTGTTAAACTCTGCTTTTTGCCAATCTTCTAGTTAAACAAGTGTTTCAGTGTAATTTTAATTTTCATTTATCTTATTAGGAGTGAGGCTGAGCAACTTAACATATATTTAGAATTCCTCTTTATTTCTTTTTTAACATGCAAACTGCATGTTAGTATTCTTTGTTCATTTTTCATGTTATTAGTCTTCTTACTGATCTGTAGAAAAACAACCCTTTTTGATATGAGTACAAATATTTCTCCAATTCATTGTGTGTCTTGGAAATTTCCTTATGGAATTCTGTCTGTGCTTCTCCTTCTCCATTGCTGGTCCAAGCCTCCATCAGCTCCCACCTGGATTGGAGACCTAAGCTCCTACCAAGTCTCTGCTTCCACTGCTCTCTCCTGGACCCTAGTCTCTGTACAAGACAGAGTGGGCTTTGTCAAATAGGAATGAGATCATACTCACCCCTAAGAACACCCCCCGGGCTATTTGCTACTTTTCAACACGTTTAAATGTAAGCTCCACTCCGTGGCTAGTATGACTGCATGACTGCTGCTCCTCTCAGCTAATCTTCTACAGCTCTCCATCCAGAGAATGACCTTCTTTCAGACTCTTAAACAAACTGAACTTGTTCACACCTTATGGCTTTTGTGCTTTGTGCTTAATACTCCTTCTGGCAGGAATGTCCTTCCCTTAAACCTCTCCTGGTTCACTCTCTACCTCACTTGGTCTTCAGCAAGTGTATCACCTCTGTGAGTATCCTACCCTTCCTACCAGAGTCAAAATGACACACGCACGCATATCCACATGCCTAGTTCTCAGGTCTGTCACTGCCTCTGTGCATTATCTTTGTTTTAGGATTTAGCATAATGCCTAGAATTTAATAAACTCAATATTTTATGCAAAAGTATGCCTCAGAATAAAAGGATACCATCTTAAACATTCAGATTCTTTTAAGTCTTTCACATTTTAGGGCATTTTTGAAATACTTTAAAACAAATAGTATTGTTTGGGGAAAACAAACTGAGATGGCCAAAATCAATGCTAATTTAAAATGCTTATATAAGTCACTTGACTGAATTGTTCCAAAGGGATAGAGAAAAAAGGAGGCACAATAATGTAAGCAGCTTTAGTTTTTTGGCAGAGGTGGTGAGTGATGAGGGTATGTATGCCTTTGCAAAGATAATCATGTAAGCATGCTTTTAAGTATCACTTAAAAAGCAATGTAGCAAGTGTAAGTATTGTGAAGATAGATGAAAAAAACAAAAAACAAAAACCCCTATCCTAACAAAGAATTTATAGATAGACACAGCTTAGAATAAAAGTTACAGTTGATAGCATCATATTATACTTAAAGAATTCCTTCACTCAAATAATTTTAATAAAAGTAAAAATGATATTACTATCAGAAGATGGTGAAGCAGCCTCAATCTCTTGAGTCTCTTTGTGAAGGATATTTGCTTGAAGAGCTACCCTGACTCAAAACAGACTTATAGTAAAAAAGAAAACAAATTTTTTATTTTATTAAGCTGCTGGGACGTGGGGTTGTGTGTGTGTGTCTGTTTTTGTTTTTACCAAAGCACAATCCTAGCCTATGCTGACAAATACAGCTATTTACTCTACAATATTAATTAATCTAATTAATCTAATCATCTAGGAGTGAGTGAGTGAAGTTGGTCAGTTGTGTCAGAGTCTTTGCAACCCCATGGACTGTAGCCCACCAGGTTCCTCCATCCATGGAATTTTCTAGGCAAGAGTAGTGGAGTGAGTTGCCATTTTCTTCTCCGGGGATCTTCCCAACCCAGGGATCAAAGCCGGGTCTCCCGCATTGCGGGCAGACGCTTTACTGTCTGAGCCACCAGGGAATCTCTCTACAATATAATCCTGAATTAATCTAATCATCTAAAGGTAGATTCAAATAGTTGATATGTCTTTAGTCTCCCTTGTATTCTTTTAGGAACAGAGCGATGTATAAAATGGTACTTATATAAACAAGTAAATCTGGACATCTTGTCTAGAAATACTCACCTATAAGTATGAAATTTTAAAAATACTACTTTTTAAAAATAAAAAGTTCTATCAATCATATAGAATTTATACCCGTTTAGCCTAACTTTTAAAAAAGTATCATAACCACAGTGTTTGAAAAATAAATTTGTGAGTCTTCTCAAAATTTTTATAAGAAATATCAATACCAAAAGATTTTATTCTAAAACAAGAAAAGAATATCCATGGCCACATGCACTGGAGTTAAGAGTGTTAATTTACCAGATAGAAGTCTTAGTTCACACTGTTAATGTCAAGAATCAAATGTTCAGTTTTATAAAACATGTTAAAACTGTATCATAGAAATACCTGTTAACTTTAATAACATTTTAAAACATGATGCATTTTTAACAGTAAACTGTATTTTCTATATCTTCGTTTTCCACTGGACATGAGAATTTCCCAAAGACTGGCTTGAGACACCACACAAGCTTCTTGAAAGTGAAAGTGTTAGTCGCTCAGTCATGTCTGACTCCTTATGACCCCATGGACTGAAGCCTGTCAGGCTCCTCTGTTCCTGGAATTCTCCAGGCAAAAGTCCTGGAGTGGTTAGCCATCACCAGGAGATCTTCCCGACCCAGGGATAGAACCTGGGTCTCCTGCTTTGGCAGGTGAGCCACTAAGGAGGTGCCCAAGCGTGAGACTATCTGGAAACTCCCCTTTCCTCGTTTTGGTGTCTGTGGTGTGGTACTCTTCTTCCTCGGAAAACCAGGATTTTGAGTGAGCTATGCTTGGTGGTGTGTGATGGCATTCTTTGGAGCAAGGGTAGAAGAGTGTGAACTCATCATTCCCGTTTGGAAATGTTTAATCCTAGGTTTCCCATACTCTTTTTTAAAATATTAATTTATCTGTTATAATTGGAGGCTAATTACTTTACAATACTGTGGTGGTTTTTGCCACACGTTGACATGAGTCAGCCATGGGTGTACATGTGTCCCCTGTCCCGAATCCCCCTCCCACCTCCCTGCCCATCCCTCGCTCTGGGTTGTCCCAGTGCACTGGCTTTGAGAGCCCTGTTTCATGCGTTGAACTTGGACTGGTCATCTGTTTCACAGATGATACACAAATGTCAATGCTACTCTCTCAGATCATCCCCTTCTAGGGCCATCTACCAAAGGACACATAGGATCACAGCAAATTTCTTACCATTTGTGCCAGCATGTTCTACCACATCTTTCTGTATAGGAGTCTTTTTGTTTGTTTCGCTGGTTACAATTCTTGACTTTAGAATCTTATTCCAGACCAGAATGTATTCTCTACGATATGTAAAAATTCTATAATTATATGTGTTCATATGAGGATCAGAATAATTACCAATAATGCCTCCTATTATTATTTACCACTGTATTAAAAAGAAAAATATGTATTTTATTGCTTATAGTATTCTACAATACCTTCTTTTAATTATGATGTTGTTATTGTGAAGATACTCTTGAATCATTGTCATCTAGCTTGGAAATTCCACAGAACTCAATTACTAAATTAGTGTCTATGGCCTGGTTTATAAGAATATAATTTAAATCAGCCATTGTTCCAGGAGAGAAACAGCATGGGGTAGTGGTAGATCAAGGCCCTCCACAAGAGGCAGTTGTCCTGGATTCTTGTGCTTTCTGAGTTGCAGAGAAATTCTAGCATGATATTGAACTTTACTCCATGAAATGAAGACAGAGACATAATTACATGTTGATGATTAGAACACAGGGGATAAGGCAAGATGATCTTTTCAGGCCTCTTCTGATCCTAAAATCACTGACTTAGAATTAATGCCATATTAAGGATTACTCCCAACAAAGGTCCGTCTAGTCAAGGCTATGGTTTTTCCAGTAGTCATGTATGGATGTGAGAGTTGGACTGTGAAGAAGGCTGAGCGCCAAAGAATTGATGCTTTTGAACTGTGGTGTTGGAGACGACTCTTGAGAGTCCCTTGGACTGCAAGGAGGTCCAACCAGTCCATTCTAAAGGAGATAAGTCCTGGGTGTTCTTTGGAAGGAATGATGCTAAAGCTGAAACTCCAGTACTTTGGCCACCTGATGCGAAGAGGTAACTCATTGGAAAAGACTCTGATGCTGGGAGGGATTGAGGGTAGGAGGCAAAGGGGACGACCAAGGATGAGATGGCTGGATGGCATCACCAACTCGATGGACGTGAGTTTGAGTGAACTCCTGGGAGTTGGTGATGGACAGGGAGACCTGGCGTGCTGCGATTCATGGGGTCACAAAGAGTCGTCCACAACTGAGCAACTGAACTGAACTGAACTGAAGGATCAAAAGTTGTAGAAATTACCTCTTTTGGGTGGAGTTCTATTTATCCAGAAATAATGTCTGTCTATCCAAAACCTCTAGTTATATACAAAACAATTATCTGTGCTTTTAAACAGAAAACGTAAAAAAGTACCCAAACTACCAAAAGATCTTTTTAATTTTGTTGTTAAATAGTATGACTCTGGGAAAGAAAGGAAAAAAGAAAAAAAGCCAATGAATGAATGAACGTACCATAAATCAAGACAGCTCTCATAAGAAATGATATCTTATTTTTCCCTTGGAAGTATAACAGAAAGATAGACAAGGAATTATTCCAAGTTTCGCAGGTCCAGGTGGGTTTACCTGTGGACTAAAGAGTTGGATTACAGAAGAAAGCTCTTTTGAGTTTCTTAAGTCATACTTTCATCCACTTTCTTAAGTCTTTTCTTACCAAAGAGAAGTAAAACGACAGAATATTTAGGTTTGGAAAAGTGCTAATTGCTAGAACACTCAGCCACCAGCACTCTGGGTTCAGCTGGAATGGAATGGACAAAAAACGCCCCAAACTTCAGCGAGTTCATTTAAAACATACCTGCTTGAAATCTCTTTGATTTGTGGCTTTTTCTTGATGACTTCTCCAGACATCTGCTTTTATTTCCCTACAAGTTGTTTCAAAAGATAATGAAAGGTGGTTAAAAAAGATTTTTCAGGCTCTATGGGAAAAAGAAAGTATAGATTATTTTTGTCCTTGCTTTGATCATTCTTTCCATGACTCTCCAGTCGGCTTCATAAACTATTACTGAGATCAAAACAACAATTCCTGTTATCACTCTGAACAGATATCTGTCTGAGTAAATGTGCAGAAGTTTCTTTTCATTGGCCTGCTCAGAGCAGAATTCTTAGAAATATACAACATAGAATCCTATAGCCCTATTCATTAAAAACTCTGATTTGTTACTGACAAGGGTTCCTTGGACTCTCAGCAGAGATAACAGCTTTGAAATGAGACTCAAGTGTCATTTCATTTTATGTAGCTACAGATATGTTCCTGTTTTCCTTAATGATCTCATTTTTTCTACTTTTATTGTCTCCAGTTCTTCCCAGCTGGAGACAATAATGTCCTTCACTTGCTGGACTAGTCTGACCCCAGTTTCCTAGAAGATCCTAACCTAGTCAGGAGGTTAAAGCAGTTTTGTTAGCACCACCTGTAGACAGAATGTAGAATTACTCTTGCTAGTTTGTGACTGGCATGGCTGTAGGAAGCTCTTGCGGAGAAGGCCATGGCACCCCACTCCAGTACTCTTGCCTGGAAAATCCCATGGACGGAGGAGCCTTGTAGGCTGCAATCGATGGGGTCGCTAAGAGTCGGACATGACTGAGCAACTTCACTTTCACTTTTTACTTTCACTCATTGGAGAAAGAAATGGCAACCCACTCGTGTTCTTGCCTGGAGAATCCCAGGGATGGGGGAGCCTGGTGGACAGCCATCTATGGGGTTGCACAGAATCGGACACGACTGAAGCGACTTAGCAGCAGCAGCAGCAGCAGCAGCAGAAAGCTCTTGAATTGGAGTACATTTTGTTGCAGAAATTTTTTTTTGCCACCATTACCCCCCTATATTAATTCAGATCATGAATATGCTCTGCTTTCCTTGCTGGACAGGATATACTCCCTGAGCTGGAGCTCAGTTGGCTATAACTTCGACTGCCTATTTGGCTTGTACCAAGTCTCTTTCCTGTGGACTCTGGTTCCTGGCAAGAGCCTTGCTGTGAAGAAAGTTATAATCAACATCAGATGGAATCCGGATGCTATTCTTTGCCTGACTGATGGGGACCCTTAATTATCAGCTTTGAGGCTGCTGTGTCCTTTGGCGTTTGACTTCCTGGCTATTCTAGAAGCTAGCTACTCAAGACTGGTTGGTATCCTTATGCCCTGTTTTTCAGTCTCAGCTTTCCTGCCTTTCCTGGTTATATATGTTGCTAAGGTACCAACATACCTTAAGTCTCAGTCTGTGTCTTTTTTTTTTTTTTATTGAATTATAGTTGATTTACAATATTGTGTCTCTGGTGTACAGCAAAACGATTCAGTTATATATATGCTTACCTGGTGGTTCAGTGGCAAAGAATCCACCTGCAATGTAGGAGATGCAGGAAACTTGGATTCGATCCCTGGGTCAGGAAGATTGCCTGGAGGAGGGCGTGGCAATTCATTCCAGTATTCCTGCCTGGAGAATCCCATGGACAGAGGAGCCTGGTGGACTACAGTCTGTAGGGTCACAAAGAGTTAGACACAACTGAAGTGACTGAGCATATGTGTGTGTGTGTGTGTGTGTGTGTGTGTGTGTGTGTGTATCAGTTCAGTCAGTCAGTTTAGTCGCTCAGTCGTGTCCGACTCTTCGTGACCCCATGAATCACCCCATGAGGCATGCCAGGCCTCCCTGTCCATCACCAACTCCCAGAATTCACCCAATCTCATGTCCATCTAGTCGGTGATGCCATCTAGCCATCTCATCCTCTGTCATCCCCTTCTCCTCCTGCCCCCAATCCCTCCCAGCATCAGGGTCTTTTCCAATGAGTCTGCTCTTCGCATGTGGTGGCCAGAATATTAGAGTTTCAGCTTTAGCATCAGTCCTTCCAGTGAACACCCAGGACTGATCCCCTTTAGGATGGTTTATTACAGGATATTGAATATAGTTCCCTGTGCTATACAATAGGACCTTATTTATCCACTCTATATATAAAGTATGCATCTGCATATCCCAAACTCCCAATCCAGCTCTCCCCTACCCTCTGAACCCTTGACAACCACAAGTCTGTTCTCTATGTCTGTGAGTCTGTTTCTGTTTCACAGAGAAGTTCATTCTTGTCATATTTTAGATTCCACATGTAAGTGATATCATGCCACATTTGTCTTTCTCTTCTAAGTTACTTTACTTAGTATGATAATCTCTAATTGCATCCATGTTGCTGCAGATGGCATTATTTCATTCTTTTTTATGACTGAGTAATATTCCATTGTATATATTTGCCACACATGATTTTACCCATTCATTAATATTCCTTCCATGTCTTGGCTATTGTAAACAGTGCTGCTGTGAACACAGGGGTGCATGTATCTTTTCACATTATAGTTTTGTCTGGATATATGCCCAGGAAAATAGATGGGGAAACGGTGAGAGACTTTATATTTTGGGGTTCCAAAATCACTGCAGATGGTAACTGCAGCCATGAAATTAAAAGACGCTTGCTCCTTGGAAGAAAAGCTATGACCAACCTAGACAGCTTATTAAAAAGCAGAGACATTATCTTGCCAACAAAGGTCCATCTACTCAAAGCTATGGTTTTTCCAGTAGTCATGTATGGATGTGAAAGTTGGACTATAAAAAAAAACTGAGTACTGAAGAGTTGATGCTTTTGAACTATGGTGTTGGAGAAGACTCTTGAGGGTCCCTTGGACTGCAGGGAGATCAAACTAGTCCATCCTAAAGGAAATCAGTCCTGAATATTCTTTGGAAGGACTGATGCTGAACCTTGGCCACCTGATGTGAAGAACTGACTCATTTGAAAAGACCCTGATGCTGGAAAAGATTGAAGGCAAAAGGAGAAAGGGGTAGCAGAGGATGAGATGGTTGGATGGCATCACCGACTTGATGGACGTGAGTTTGAATAAGCTCCGGGAGTTGGTGACGGACAGGGAAACCTGGCGTGCTGCAGTCAATGGGGTCACAAAGAGTCGGACATGACTGAGTGACTGAACTGAACTGATGCACATGTGTGGGATGGCTGAGTCATATGGCAACTCTATTTTTAGTTTTTTGAGGAACCTCCATATTGTTTGCCATAGTGGTTGTACCAGTTCACATTCCCACCGACAGTATAGCAGGGTTCCTTTTTTCAACATCCTTTCCAGCATTTGTAGAATTTTTAATGATGGACATTGACCAGTGTGAGGTAGTACCTCATTATAGTTTAAATTTGCATTTCTCTAATAATTAGTGATGTTGAGCATCTTTTCTTGTGCCTATTGACCATCTGTATGTCTGATTTGAAGAAATATCTATTTAGGTCTTCTGCTCATTTTTTGATTGGGTTTGTTGTTGTTGTTGTTGTTGTTATTGACCTGTATTAGCTACTTAATCGGAGAAGGCAATGGCATCCCACTCTAGTACTCTTGCCTGGAGAATCCCAGGGGAGCCTGGTGGGCTGCCGTCTATGGGGTCACACAGAGTTGGCCACAACTGAAACGACTTAGCAGCAGTAGCAGCAACTACTTAATATTTTGGAAATTAACAAACATCATCAAATATCATCAAAATTAATGATGTTGGTAACACCATTTGCAAATACTCTCTCCCAGTCTGTATGTTGTTGTTTCATTTTGTTTATGGTTTCCTTTGCTGTGCAAAAACTTGTAAGTTTGATTAGACCCCATTTGTTTATTTTTGCTTTTGTTTCTATTTCCTAGGTAGACTGACCTAAGCAACCATTGGTATAATTTATATCTGAGAACATTTTGCCTATGTTCTCTTTAGGAGTTTTATAGTGTCATGTCTTATGTTCAAGTCTTTAAGCCATTTTGAGTTTATTTTTTTGTATGGTTGTAAGGGTAGGATCTGACTTCACTGATTTACATGTAGGTGTCCAGCTTTCACGACCTGACTTGCTAAAGAATCAGTCTGCCTAGTTTATGACACTGGGGCGTTTATCCCTATATGCACATGTGAGTGCATATATTTTCATTATTTTAAGATAAACGCTCTGAAGATTACGGCATTATATCTCCAACTTTCTCTAGAGTCCTCAGACCCTGATGTGGAGGAAAGAACTCTTAAAGCTCTTTGCAGCCCTTGAAACCACTACTTAATTGACCCAGATCATTGTACTTACTATAACCTGTCCATCCACATTTGGATCTTATGACATGAATGACACTTCATGTTTCTACCTGAGCCTAATAGAAATCGCTGCTTATAATTCCATTACTTAAGATTACTGAACTCCCCTGAATGTCAGAACGCCTTCCTTCTCCTAACAATCCAGTTTATATCTAAAGTTGCTTTAAATTTGGCTTTTGACCCCATTTAGCAGAAAACATGATGCTGATATCTAAATAATGTGATTTTATTTTATAGTCTGTGACAGTTGAACGATATCATAGTTGTGACTCTGGCACTGGAGTTTTATTTCCCACAGTACAACTTTAGTAGTACTTAGTTTCTTCCCATCTGCTAAAAACATTTTTTTTTAATCAACGCAACTTTTAGTTCTCCTTTTCCTCCTAGAAATCCTTCCCTTCCTGACATCTTTCCCAGATCATTTCTTCAATCCTGTTCAGAAACCTTCATTTTAAGCATTCATTGCTCAGACCTTTTTTCCCCCCTAACCTTGTCCTTTGTAATGTAGATTAGATTTTTCTTCAGAACACCAAATTGATAATAATTTCAGCCAAAAGCACAATTAAGGCGCATCTAGGTCACTGGAAGAGTTTCGTGATGTCCCTGTGTCGTATGTTCACAGTGAGCAGCAGACTTCTGTGGTTCCACTGATAAATGGCCAGACAAGGCAATGTGTACATTTTCATCTTGGTCACTCAGAACTCCTGTGGGTATTGTTTTAAAATAGGTTGGCTTTTGCCCTCCCCTCAGGTACTAATCTGTTAATCTGATATGTATTACTGATTTTTACCATATGCGTATAGCAAGTAGTCCCCTGTTATCTGAGGGGGTACATTCCAAGACCCTCAGTGGATGCCTGAAACTTTGGATAGTATTGAATCCTGTTTCCAGTTGACTCTTGAACCACAGGGGTTAGAGCTGCTGTAAATAATTTGAGTATTGTACTCTGCCCTTCATATTCACTGGTGCCTCTGTATCTGAAGTTTTCCGGTATCTCTGGTACTTCTGTATCAGAGGTTCTGAACCTGTAGATTGAATCAACCTCGGATTGTGTAGTTATGCATGATTTACTACTGAAAAATGAATTCATGTGTAAATGGACCATGCAGTTCAAATCTGTGTTGTGAAGGAGTGAACTATACTCTATGTTTTTTCCTATACTTATGTACCTATGATAAAGTTTACTTTATAAATTAGGCACAATGAGATTGACAATAATAATTAAATAAAACAATTGTTACATTATATAGTAATAAAAAGTTTGTGAATGTAGCCTCTCTCTCAGCGCATATCACACATTGGCTGTCGCTTTGGGGTTTGCAAAACTAACTCAAATTTCTTTTTCCCTCTTCGCAATTTCATGGATAGAAGATTCATTCTTACCATAAATCTTAGCAACCTCAGCATACATTTTTGTTTTCCTTTCTTTATTGAGAACTTCTACCTTTTCTCTTAAAGGAAGCACTAGAATGGTAGATCTGGATCACAACTCTTGGGCTTTGGGGCCTTCATTATGTAAAATAAGGGTGACTTGAACACAAGCACTGTGATGTCATGACAGTCATTCTGAAAACTGAGAGGGCTGCTAAGTGATTAATGGGCAGGATGCATTGGACATTGGGATGATTTGAGTCCTGGAAGGGATGGCTGAGATTTCATGACACTACTCAGAAAGATGCTCGATTAAAACTTTGTTTATTTCTGAAATCTTTCACTTAATATTTTCAATTGATCCCGGGTACTGAAACCAGGGAAAGTGAAACTGTGGATAAGGGGCAACTACTGTATCCTTTTCTGCTTTTCTGAGGGATGTTAGACATCCTATCCAACCTGGTCCACAGCTGTTATCTTGGAAATGTTCAGTCACCATCATTCTGGGATTCTCTTTATCTCTGTTTTAAATTGAATTCTCTGTTTGCTTGATCCTTGTCTTCCTCTTTCTTTTTTGAGTCTTTCTTTTCGACAACGTATGTTCTCTGTTAGTTGCCTGAGAAAGGGTGTGTGAGAGGATGTCAGTCAGGGTCCAACCAGGAAAGACAGAACCAATAGGAAAGATACACTAAGGGATTTATTTCGAGAAACTAGCTTAAGTGACTGTGGAAGCTGGTTAGACAAGTCCAGAATCCATAGGGCAGGCTGTCAGGAAAGGCAGGCCTGACTCAGACACAGGCTGGAGCTGCAGTCTGCAGGAAGAATTTTTTTCTCCTTCTAGAAGACCTCAGATTTGCTCTTAAAGCCCTTGAATAGACTGAATTGGGCCCACTGAGTCTATCGAGAATAATCTCTCTTACTTAAAGTCAGCTGATTATATATGTGTATTTTCCCTATTCTTTTTTTTTTTTTTTTTTTGTGGTTTGAATCTTTTTACTTTACAACTGCTGCTTCTTGCAGCTGCTTTACATCTTTTGCACAACAATCTACAGGGCAAGTTGCCAAACACCGTAATTCAGCGACTATACAGTGCGCAGGCATGGGGCAAGATAACCTTTACCTTAACTTATTTACTGCAGCTAAGACTTTTTCGGGAACTTCCTTATCAACTTAGAATCCATTTTGTCCCTGGGTCTGTTCCTTTTGAGGAATCAGAAACATCCTTGTGTGTAAGAAATGTTCTTTTCCCAAGGGAACAGAGGATTCTCGACTGAACATCTCATTTGCAAGAATGTTTAGCCCTGGTTGAGAGTCTCATTTGCGAGCACTTCTCCACCTTCCTTATACTTTGTTCCCTACACTGGGCAGAACATCTCGTTTGCAAGAATGTTTAGCCCTGGTTGAGTCTCGTTTGCAAGCACTTCTCAACCTACCTTATACCTTGTTCCCTACACCCTATTCTTTTTTGAAATCCTAAAAACTGCTTAAAGGCTATAAGAAAAACTTGCTGAGCCACCCTCATTCAATGAGAGTTTACCCCAGGTGACTTAGATGTAGCACCTCTGCTTAGAGAGTCTTACGCATCTTTATTTTTGGTTCCTCTCTTCCCAGCCCCATTTTAAAAATACTGTGCTCCCATAGACATGTCCCACCCTTTCTAGACATGGTAAATGGATACAATGAATTGTTACTGCTTTTCTTATTTACATTTTATGTCTTGCCTGGATTTGAATTTCCTCTGGAAAAAGAAAAGATGTCTTAAATAAGTTACTTCTCCAGATTACTACCTTCATCTACTGTGTTTTAATTCTCATTATTTTCAGTCTCATATTTTGGGCTTTTTCTGATCTTGCCTAAGCTTCTAAGGGTTTCTGATTGTAGCCATCCATATATTATAAGCTATATATAAATTTGAACTTCTAGTATGAAAATTCTAAGAATATGGACATTCTCTTCTTTAGAAAGCAAATTATAAAGTTTAGCATCCAAATTCCTGCTACTGTGACAAATTCCACCCTGAATAACATTCCAGCTTCATTTACATTAGCAGTGAATTTCAATTCATAACCGGTTGGCTTTAGAAGTACTACCTTTCCCTTTCCACATCCTTATCTATAGCTTTAGCCTACAACCAAGTCCCTGAGACATATGGTTTTGTATTTCTTGGAAGGTTTGCAGCAATTCATTACTACATTCAAAATTCCTTGAGTCCAGCTGCAATGTGTAAGTACTCCAATGCAAAGAGTCAAACTACATGAGAATGTACTCTGCAATAATTTCTAATTCATATATTCAAAGCAACAAACTCATGTTTATTTAGATTTTAGAACGGTAAGGTAGAAGCTCAACTGAGTGTTGGGCATAATGATACTTTGGACAGTAAGTATGGGGAGTACATGAGTTTTATTCAGCAGTGAACATTTGTTGTTGTTCAGTTGTGTCTGACTCTTTGTTACCCCATGGACTGCAGCACACCACGCTTCTCTGTCCTTTACCATCTCCTCGAGTTTGCTCAAACTCATGTCCATTGTGTTGATCATGCCATTCACCATCTTGTCCTCCGTTGCCCCCTTCTGCTATCCTCAATATTTCCCAGCATCAGGGTCTTTTCCAACGAGTCAGCTATTAGCATCAGGTGGTTAAAGTATTGGAGCTTCAACTACAGCATCAGTCCTTCCAATGAATATTCAGGACTGATTTCCTATGGGATTGACTGGTTTGATTTCCTTGCAGTCCAAGAGATTCTCAAGAGTCTTCTCCAGCACCACAATTCAAAAGCATCAATTCTTTGGTGCTCAGCCTTCCTTATGGTCTGAATCTCACATCTGTACATGACTACTGAAAAAGCCTTAGCTTTGACTTTATGGAACTTTTTCAGCAAAGTGATGTCTCTGATTTTTAATATGCTTCTTAGATTTAGGAGAAAAGGCAAGCTATACCCATTTGAATTCAGAGTTCCAAAGAACAGCAAGGAGAGATAAGAAAGCCTTGTCTAGTGATCAGTGCAAAGGAAGAGAGGAAAACAATAGAATGGGAAAGACTAGAGATCTCTTCAAGAAAATTAGAGATACCAAGGGAACACTTCATGCAAAGATGGGCCCAATAAGGGACAGAAACGGTATGGATCTAACAGAAGCAGAAGATATTAAGAAGAGGGGGCAAGAATACACAGAAGAACTATACAAAAGAGATCTTCATGACCTAAATGACCTATGACAGGTGTGATCACTCACCTAGAGCCAGACATCCTGGAATGTGAAGTCAAGTGGGCCTTTAAGAAGCATCACTACAAACAAAGCTAGAGGAGGTGATGGAATTCCAGCTGAGCTAGTTCAAATCCTAAAAGATGATGGTGTGAAAGTGCTGCAATCAATATGCCAGCAAATCTGGAAAACGCAGCAGTGGCCATAGGACTGGAAAAGTTCAGTTTTCATTCCAATCCCAAAGAAAGACAATGCCAAAGAATGTTCAAACTACTACACAATGGCACTCATCTCACACGCTAGCAAAGTAATGCTCAAAATTCTCCAAGCCAGGCTTCAACAGTATGTGAAGCGTGAACTTCCAGATGTTCAAGCTGGATTTAGAAAAGGCAGAGGAACCAGAGATCAAATTGCCAAAATCCACTGGATCATCCACTGAAAAAGCAATAGAGTTCCAGAAAAATATCTACTTTTGCTTTATTGACTACGCTAAATAAAGGCCATGTGGATCACAACAAATGGTGGAAAATTCTGAAAGAGATGGGAATATCAGACCACCTTACCTGCCTCCTGAGAAATCTATATGCAGGTCAAGAAGCAAGAGTTAGAACTGGACATGGAACAACAGACTGGTTGCAAATCGAGAAAGGAGTACGTCAAGGCAATATTTTGTCACTCTGCTTATTCAACTTATATGCAGAATACATCACGTGATGCCAGGCTGGATGAAGCACAAGCTGGACTCAAGATCGCTGGGAGAAATATCAATAACCTCAGATATGCAGATGACACCTCTCTTATGACAGAAAGCAAAGAAGAACGAAAGAGCCTCTTGATGAAAGTGAAAGAGGAGAGTGAAAAAGTTGGCTTAAAACAGTACATTGAAAAAACTAAGATCATGGCATCAGGTCCCATCACTTCATGGTAAATAGATGAGGAAACAATGGAAACAATGCCAGACTTTATTTTTTGGGGCTCCAAAATCACTGCAGATGATGACTGCAGCCATGAAATTAAAAGACCCTTGCTCCTTGGAAGAAAAGCTATGACCAACCTAGACAGCAGAGACATTACTTTACCAATGTGGATGTGAGAGTTGGACTATAAAAAGGCTGAGCACTGAAGAATTGATGCTTTTGAACTGTGGTGTTGGAGAGGACTCTTAAGAGTCTCTTGAACTACAAGGAGATCAAACCAGTTCATCCTAAAGGAAATCAGTCCTGAATATTCTTTGGAAGGACTGATGCTGAAGCTGAAACTCCAATACTTTGGCCACCTGATGGGAAGAACCGACTCGTTTGAAAAGACCCTGATGCTGGGAAAGATTGAAGGAAGGAGGAGAAGGAAATGACGGAGGATGAGATGATTGGATGGCATCACCAACTCAATGGACATGAGTTTGAGTAGGCTCTGGGAGATGGTGATGGACAGGGAGGCCTGGCATGCTGCAGTCCATGGGGTCACAAAGAATTGGACATGACTGAATGACTGAGCTGAACTGAACTGAGGTTTGTCATGGCTTTCCTTCCAAGAAGCATGTGTCTTTTAATTTCATGGCTACAGTCACCGTCCGCAGTGACAGTGGGCTTGGGGCTCCAAGAAAATAAAATCTGTCACTGGTTCTACTTTTCCTGCTTCTCTTTGCCATGAAGTGATGGGACCAGATTCCATAATCTTAGGTTTTTCAATGTTGAGTTTAAAGCCAGTTTTTTCACTTTCCTCTTTCACCTTCATCAAGAGGCTCTTCAGTTCCTCCTCACTTTCTGCCATTAGAGTAATATCATCTGCATTTCTAAGGTTGTTGATATTTTTCCTGGCAGCCTTAATTCCAGCTTATGCTTCATCCAGCCTGGCATTTCACATGATGTACTCTGCATATAAGTTAAATAAGCAGAGTGACAATATGCAGCCTTGTCATAGTGAACCTTTGATAAGGATTTTAAAATATTTCTACACCAAAAGGACTTCTCAGCATCACTGCTACTTTCCAATAGTAGCTTTGTCAACAAGCAACTAGATCAACGAAAATGAAATATTCACAGTCAATCAGTAGTTGGAGAAATATTGCTTACTGTCAAACTATTTTTATGATATAAAACCCATTTTACGAACAACCTTATGTGGAATTCCAATATATAAAACAGATAAAGAAAGAATAACTCAGGTTGATGAGTATGAGATGCACACAGAGAAGTGAGTTTAGCTTTCTCTTCATAGCATAATGGCCAGGAAGGCACATCTGTAGAAGTCCAGAGCTCTGCAGATCATGGTAGGAAGACCTTAAATCTGTATTATTTCCCAGAATATTTAGGTTATTTGCGGAATAATCCTATTGCTTATTTTTTCTATATAAGATGTAGCCAGTAAGCACCAGTCAGTGAGCCAACTTTTTGAAGGATTCCTTGTACATAGTCTTAAAACAAACATCCAGGGGAAGAAATTGCCATGGAAAATAAAATATTTGAGCTTGGAGAGAATCTGAGAGAAAAAAAAAAAAGCAGAAGGAAAAGCACTTGGAGCACAAATTAATATAAGCAAGTATTTTAGAACATGTTAAATAGAGTACACCTTATCTTATTTGATCCAGGAAACTAAGTAAAACTAATCTTGGTAAGTATTATACACTTGACATTTGCTAAAAGAATATATCTTATATGTTATCACCATATACACACACAAAATGGTAACTACGCGATGTGAAGGATGTGTCTAACTTATTGTGGTAATTTTTCACGATATCAGTTCAGTTCAGTCGCTTAGTTGTGTCCAACTCTTTGCAATCCTATGGACTGCAGCACGCCAGGCCTCCTTGTCCATCATCAACTCTAGGAACATGCTCAGTCTCATGTCTGTCGAGTTGGTGATGCCATCCAACCATCTCATCCTTTGTTATCACCTTCTCCTCCTGCCTTCACTCTTTCCCAGCATCAGTGTCTTTTCCAGTGAGTTAGTTCTTCGCATCAGGTGGCCAGAGTATCAGAGCTTCAGCTTCAGCATCAGTCCTTCCAAGGAATATTCAGGACTGATTTCCTTTAGGATGGACTGGTTGGATCTCCTTGCAGTCCAAGGGACTCTCAAGTGTCTTCTCCAACACCACAGTTCAAAAGCATCAATTCTTTGGTGCTCAGCTTTCTTTATGGTCCAACTCTCACATCTATACATGACTATTGGAAAACCATAGCTTTAACTAGGCGACCTTTGTTGGCAAAGTAATGTCTCTGTTTTTTAATACGCTGTCTAGGTTGGACATAGCTTTTCTTCCAAGGAGCAAGGGTCTTTTAATTTCATGGCTGCAGTCACCATCTGCAGTGATTTTGAAGCCCAGGAAAATAAAACCTGTCACTGTTTCCATTGTGTCCCCAAATATATCTGTAAATCAAATCACCACATTGCACACCTTGAATTTACACCAAGTTATTTGTCAATTGTATCTCAATAAATCTTGGAAAAAGCAAAAATTAAATAAAAAAAGAAGAATCTTCTCTTGCATATATAGGCTTAAATTTACTTTGTTTTTAATTGTAGTGTTTATAAGGCATTTGTCTCCTAAAAGTAGATTTGTGTTTCAGTCACAATGGTAATAATACTTCCTTTGTAGAACCTATCTGTGTGGCCTTGGCCAAATCTGACTGGGCAGAGCACAGAGCACCCATTTGCTGCTTCTTCTGACTGGTGCCTCAATTTGGTGGCTGTGCCACATGGATGGCATTCAGAAATAACAGTGTATATCTGTAGAGTAATGAGCCAGTCCTGGTGATTTTAAAGTCTGAATGTTTTTTGATTCTGCAACCAAATGAATGCAATCATGCATACTTAGCCTGTCCTGACTAGGCTTTCATCTTCTCATTAATTAATATATGGAGTTATATTTTTATAGGCACTTACTTGGGCAACTATATAGCTGTTTTAGGGCCTATAAAGTGAAAATGAAGTCACTCAGTTGTGTCGACTCTTTGCTTCCCCATGGACTGTAGTGTGCACCAGGATTCTCAGTCCACGGGATTTTCCAGGCAAGAGTACTGGAGTGGGCTGCCATTTCCTTCTCCAAGGACATATAAAGTTTAACGTAATATGGCTCTCCCTCTAAGGATCTTGTTATGGCTAATTCTTATATCTTCCCTTCTGCCCAACTCTAGAAATTTCACTTTTCTTCTTGGAACATTGTACTAAGATTAGATTTGCTTCCAGGGACTTTCCATGGCTTAGAAAAATGAATCTCTTGCTTGCCAGCATCTCCACACAAACTCTATCGAGTCATATTCAGTGCCAGGGGGGATGTGTACTTTGTTTGATCGGCGCTGATTTCTGAGCTGGGCCCTGGAAGAAGAAAACATAGATTTTTTCAGTCTCTATGGAGCCCGAGAAAAGGGTCCTGATTGCATTCTATCCTGATTACAGCTGTGCTGCTACTGAGTGTGGCATTCAGAATATGTACTGTGGTCACATGGCAACTGAACTCAGTTTCTGCATGCAGCAAATGGGAAGGCCTGTTAAATAGAGGAGTTGTACAATCTGTAAAGTATCCAGTTCTTGACTTGGAAGTGACTTTGATAACTTCTTCTTCAAGAACATTGTTTCCTACTATGCACCCAGAATGTGAGGTCTACTGATCCCCATGATGATCCTTTAATATCTACCCTGAACTCATGATGATGATTGGATTCAGCATTGTAATTGCATGTGCCTGACTTTTCCACTTTGTCAACAGCCTCCTCCCTGGAGTATCCCCCAGTGTGCATGTCATATCCTGTTAGGTAGATTTTAATCCTGTAGGACTCCTTCTCATAGTTTTATGAGCAAAGACTTCATTTAATTCTCCATCATTTTTAGCACTTAACACAGTTAGTGGTTTAAAAGGATGACACAATGCCTTGACTAAGTAGGTATAGAGTATTTATAAACTTAAAAGTACTTCTACATTGATTATCTTCTGCAATTTCCACAACTACCCTGTGAGGAATGGCAAATCCCTCTTTGACAAATGAGGAAACTGAGGCATAAAAGGCTGAAGTCACAGTGACGGTGACCGTACTAGATTTAAGATTAAGTTCTCTTGACTTCTAGTCTCAGACATTTTTGGTTTAATATTGTCTCATCACATCATTATTCTCTGAAAACTATTCCCACCAGAAATCTCATTTTAATTAGATATTTTGTCTCTTGAAACTCTATAGAGTGTCTAGTGTTTACAAACCCATGCTGGTCGGAGGCCGGGTTGCCAAAAGTAACTAAAAGATATAAAGACAAAGCCAATAGGAACATTTTTTTTGAAGACTCTTTGAGACAGGATGGTGCATTGTCAGATCCACCTTGACACTAAGTTGTTGAAAACTGTGTCTATCATGGGGACCACTGGGTGCCTTTCTCACAGCCACTCCAGCTTGGTTTTACAACAGTGTTCAAATAGTGAGACTCTGTCCCAGAGCATCATTGGGCTTCCTGCCATATCTATGGATCTATGATCATGGTGTTAATTTTAGAACATGGAAGAAATATTAATGAGCATGAGTCACACTTTACAAATAAGGATAGAGGATGTGAACTTAAGTGACCTGTTCTATCAGGGCAGTGGAACCGGGCAGGCTTCTTTATTCATTAACTGATTCACTTAGAAAACATTTATTTGAAACCCTATTTTGTTCCAGGAATTATTCTAGGTACTGGAAATACAGCTGTTGGGGGAGGGAAAAAAGTCCAAAATCACTGAATAAAGTTTATATCCTAGTGGAGGAAGGAAAATAATAAAAAATTAAATTATAGAGTATATTAAATATGGCAACGCATAAAAAAAATAAGCGGATGTTTTTGTTTGGGTTGCTACAACAAAATACCACAGACTGGGTGGCTTAAAAATAACAGATATTTATTTCTTATAGTTTTAGAGGCTGGAAGTCTAAGTTCAAAGCTACAGCATAGTTATATTCTGGTGAAGTCCCTCTTGGGCTTCCCAGGTGGCCTAGTGGTACAGAATCTGCCTGCCAGTGGAGAAGTTGCAAGAGAGGAGGGTTCTATTCCTGGGTTGGGAAGATCCCCTGGAGAAGGAAATGGCAACCCTCTCTAGTATTCTTTCCAGGGAAACTCCATGGACAGGAGCCTAGTGGGCTATAGTCCACGGGGTCGCAAACCGTCGGCATGACTGAGCATGCATGTGGTGAAGGCCCTCTTTCTGGTTCATAGTCAACAGTCAACATGTTCTCATTGTGTCCTCATATGTTAGAAGGAGTTAGGAGAACTCTGGGTTTTTTAAAATTAACAGCACCAATCCCATTCGGACTTCCCTGGTGGCTCAGATGGTAAAGAATCCGCTTGCAATGCAGGAGACCTGGGTTTGATCCCTGGGTTGGGAAGATCCCCTGGAGAAGGGAAAGGCTACCCACTCCAGTATTCTGGCCTAGAGAATTCCATGGACTATATAGTCTCAAGGATCCAAATTTATTACAAAACAAGCTTGCCTTATTAAACTTAAGATATATGGGGTCATTTTCCTATTCGCAGGAGATGAGGGCAACATTTTACAGGGCTGCCCCCACCCCTGACTTCTGGGATTTGATGCTAGCTGCCCCTCGTTATTTCAGTGCATTCTCCATACAGGCAATGATCCTTTGGAGGATTAACCGCCATCAAACCGGGTAAGTACTAAGTATTGGATTCCTACACCTGTGTAAATCGAGTGCTCTGTGGGGCTGAAGAGCTTTCAGGTAACTTTATTTATTTATTTTTCTTGTGGAATGAAAGGATTTTCTGAGAGTAAGTTTAAAGGTAGTTGAATACACATCAGCACTTGATCCCTATCCTTTAGGCATTGGATCTCAGATTTAAAGAGTATTTAAGAATCAGAATAACATGTATTTAAGCAAACTCTTCTCACTTTTCACTTTCACGCATTGAAGGAAATGGCAACCCACTCCAGTGTTCTTACCTGGAGAATCCCAGGGACGGGGGAGCCTGTTGGGCTGCTGTCTATGGGGTCGCACAGAGTCGGACACGACTGAAGCGACTTAGCAGCAGCAGCAGCAGCAAGCAAACTCTAGGGGAGTGAAGGACAGGGAAGCCTGGTGTGCTACAGTCCATGGGGTTGCAAAGAGTCGGCCACGACTTAGGGACTCAACAACAGCAAGAATCAGTAGGAGTTATTTTAAAAATGTAGATTCTCTAGTCTTCAGAGATTTAGATTCATTCACTTTGGAATGGAGCCTATGAATTTGCACAGCAGGTGATTCTGACGCTGCTTCAGGATGAGGAGAGACACTTACTTTTGACATGGATGAATGTGTCTGTTACACAGTGTCTTTGATTCAGGAAGAAAAATTAGTAGTGTTTGTGGGAAGTTTATGGGCCGATTATGAACTTGAAAGAAATCCTCAAAGTGCATTTTGTTAAGCCAAACAAACTGTATGTTATAGAAAAGAGAATGTGAATACATACAAGGGAGGTTTTTCTAATAAACTAGCTTTATTAAGTCATAGGAAAGCAGCATGTGGATAAATGTGGGACTTGTCATTGAAATAAAAAAAAAAAAGCATCAGTTTGAGATGATACAGACTTTTTTTGTGCGAAATAAGATTCTGCTAGTTGCTGTCTAAAGCCATCATACGTAATTATTATTATTTAGGCCCTGTGGCTTGTGGGATCCTAGTTTCCTGACCAGGGATCAAACCTGGGCCCCCTGCAGTGGAAGCATGGAGTCCTAACCACTGGTCATACATTTATTTAAAAAAAAAAAAGCAGAAAATATATACAGAGGTAACTTCTTAGGTCCCTAACAATTCGTAGATTCTTTGAATGTTTTCAATGTACTTGAAAGACAGAGGACCCGCCCACATTTTCATTATGATTTTCCCCTACTTTCTTCACCCCAGGGACTTCCTGGTGGCACAAAGCAATTTGAAACCCTTTCCAGATATTCTGGTGAAAGTTTCCTTCTTACCATGGTAATACAAGAGTGAATCAGAGTTGAAATGACAGGGATTGCTACTAACTTTGAACAAGACATATAAACCACATGAATGACAGGAGAACCTATTACAAGAAGGATCTGTATTGGATAATTTCTGAACTCTATCTCTGAGTTCTAAAACCCCGAGTTCACATATAATCATATCTACCCTTTGGTAAAACTGTGTCCTGTTCTGGGAGAACTCACAGAATCACATCTTTATACCTCATTCCCTGAGTAAACTCAGGGGCAACATGTCACACAGCAATAACCCTCTCTTTTTTCCATCTTTTAAATGATTTATAGATAGCAAATACTTAATTCTACCAAATGCCTCATTACAATCAAGGAAAACAGTTACGGCAGTTTTCAAAAAAGAAGGTTTTAATTTGCATGTAATATGCCTTTCAAAATTCATTTCAAAATGCATTCACTGTCTTGTTTTGAATTCTTAGTGTCATTTTTCCCCCTCTGGCTCTTCTGTATGTAATGATTTGTCAGTCAATGGCATTCCTACAGGTACATCTCTGTCAGAATTCCAAAAGCACATTAGCAGTGGTAAAACAAAGCCCTCAGAGGTAGGCATATTTTACTGTAAGATAACATTCCCCTTTTAGGCATTGTTTGCCATGTGTCTTTGAACACCTAGGGATTGTATTATCTCATTGTAGCAGAAGGCTTAGTGTTTTCTAATGTAATTATGTGATGAGAGAATGTGGACTTTAGAGTGAACTATATTGGGGTGCTTATGTTTTTAAATGACAGTATAATAACAATACAGTAAAATAGGTAACTATAAATAACATACTACGAGAATAATATACAACTACATCTAACTGGAGGTACTGAGGACTTCTAGAATAAGTCCCTGTAATGATTAAATAGGATAATCTTAAATCAGCTTAATTTATTGTCTTTTGTTGTTTTGTTTGGTCGCTAAGTCGTGTCCGACTCTTTGCGACCCCATGGACTGTAGCCTGCCAGGCCCCTCTGTCCATAGGATTTCTCAGGCAAGAATACTGGATTGAGTTGCCTTTCCGTCTCCAGGGGATCTTCCTGACCCAGGCCACTGAGCCACCTGGGAAGCCCTAATTTATCATCTTTTCCTGAGGCAAATTTTTCCCCTATAGAAAGCTGCTGCTGCTGCTGCTAAGTCTCTTCAGTCGTGTCTGACTCTGTGTGACCCCATAGACGGCAGCCCAGGAGGATCCCCCATCCCTGGGATTCTTCTCCAGGCAAGAATAGTGGAGTGGGTTGCCATTTCCTTCTCCAATGCATGAAAGTGAAAAGTGAAAGTGAAGTCGCTCAGTTGTGTCCAACTCTTAGCGACCTCATGGACTGCAACCTACCAGGCTCCTCCGTCCATGGGATTTTCCAGGCAAGAGTACTGGAGTGGGGTGCCATTGCCTTCTCCACCTATAGAAAGCAGTAAATCTAAATGAGACATTGGATATTTTACTTAATTTTATTATATTTTTTGCAGTCTAGCATTATTTTCTTTCTTTTGATTAAGCACCATTGTTTTCTTTTGGGAATTACTTCTTACTGTTTGCAGTCTTGTTAATTGACAACTCTGCCCTCAGCTGGTTAAGGTACGGGTAGTCCATAGTTGCTGTGTAACACAGGGAGCTCAGCCTGTTGCTCTGTGACAGCCTAAAGGGGTGAAACAGATGAGGGGTGGGTGTGCTGGGAGGGAGGCTCAAGAGGGAGGGGATACGTGTATACTTATAATTGATTCACATTGTTACACAGCAAAAACAAACACAACACTGTAAAAAAATTATCGTCCAATTAACAATATTTTTTTTTAAAAGTTTGAATCCATGACCCAATCATATATGTTCCTTCTCAAGATTTGACTCTTTTTAAATATATGTTAGTTGCTTCAGTCATGTCCGACTCTTTGCGACCCCATAGACTATAGCCTGCCAGTCTCCTCTGTCCATGGGATTCTCTAGGCAAGAATACGGGAGTAGGTAGCCATACCCTTCCTCAGGGGATCTTCCTGACCCAGGGACTGAACCTGGGTCTCCTTCATTTCAGGCAGATTCTTTACTGCCTGAGCCACCAGGGAAGCTATGTATATATATAATTTTAAAAAACATTTGTTTTTTTTGGCCGTGCTGGGTCTTTGTTGCCGCATGTAGAATTTTCTGGTTTCGGGACATGGGGGCTACTCTAGTTGCGGTGTGTGGGATTCTCGTTGTGGCTTCTTTTGTTGTGGAGCATGGGCACTAGGGCATACGGGTTTCAGTAGCTGTGGCACATGGGCTTATTTACCCCCTGGCTTGTGGGATCTTCTTGGATCAGGGATCATGTCTGTGGTGCCTGCATTGGTAGGTGGACTCCCAACCACTGGACCACTAGGGAAGTCCCCAAGATTTGACTCTTGAAAGGAGTGATAGAAAGAGAAAAAATAGAACCCATTCATCCTCTGAGGGACCCTGATAAAACCCTAGACTGGTTCTTACTGCTTGCATCCCTGGAATTCTTTCCTGAGCACCATTCTGCACTTACTCCTTTGGTCTGTGAGTCACTCCATAGCCTTCTAATAAGTCCTTTTGTTATTCAGGTCTTCCAAAACTTCCTCGTTTGATGGGCAAGAACTTGCACTCCTCCTCAATCTGTGTTATCTTTCTAAAGGATTCTATATATGGAATATTTACTTTTCTATGGATTGTATGTTTGTGTGCATGCTTGTGTGAATGCATGTTGGTGTGTGAGACACATGTGCAGATACCAAGATTTCATCAACATTTTTATGAGAACTTGGTCTTTTCTAATTAAGGGCAGTTGCTGGACTCAAAGCAGAACATAGGCATATTCTAAGGAGTCTCCTTTAAGTACTCTCTCCATTCATTAGTGAATTTGTAAGCCCTATTTTAGTCAAATGAAAAGAGAAACATTCTTTTTAAAGTTGGTACACAATGCTATACACATACTAATCTCATAACAGGTTTGTGCTTAATATCCAGAGAAAGAGCTTAACTAATTAAATTCTATTAACTACTGTGAATTGAATATGAAAAAAATTGTATAAGCTTAGCAATAACAACAGTCCTGCAGTGTCAACACAAATTCCTTAAAGGGCTCGAAAGAATCTAGAAAAAGATGTTAGTCTAAAGATCTGAGGCCTGGAAGGTCTGAGATTTTGGACTTAGTCTTGAGTCTTTTATTGGATGACCTTTGATATTTATTTTTTATTTGACCTTTCGTGGTTGTAATTTTCCCAACAGTGGAGGGAAGATAACAGTTTGTTTCTTGTGTTTTTTGGCCATGCCATGTGGTATGGGGGATCTTAGTTCCCGACCAGGGATCGAACCCGTGCTCACTTCAGTGGAAGCACAGAGTCTTAACCACTGGGCCATCAGGGAAGTCCCGAAGATGACAATTTATTTATCTACCTCACAAGATTGTATGAAGATCAACTAAGAAACCCTCCCATTATGCTAAGTGGAATAAGTCAGACAGAGAAAGACAAACACCGTATGACCTACTTATATGTGGAATCTAAAAACACTGAACTCACAAAAACGGGGCTTCCCTGGTGGCTCAGATGGTAAAGAATCCACCTGCAATGCAGGAGACTTAGGTTCGATCCTTGGGCCAGGAAGATCCCCTGGCGGAGGGCATAGCAACCCACTCCAGTATTCTTGCCTGGACAACCCCATGGACAGAACAGCCTGGCAGACTACAGTCCACGGGGTTGCACAGAGTCGGACACGACTGAAGCGACTAAGCAGCAGCAGCAGCAGCATAAAAACAGGGAGTAAATTGATAGTTGCCAGAGGTTGAGGGGTCGGGGGGATTGGGAATGTTGATCAAAGGCTTCAAACTTTCACTTACAAGATAAATAAAATTATCAATGCTGTATTACATAATTGAAAGTTGCACTAACAGCAGAGCTTTAATGTTCTCACCAACAAGATGGCAATTATGTGGAGTGAAGCATGTGTTAACACTGTAGTAATCATTTTGCAGTATATACATGTATCAGATGATCACATCATATACCTTATAAGTACACCATGTTATACAGGCACATCTTAGAAGAAATATTGTGGGTTTGATTACAATAAAGTGAATATTGCAATAAAATGAGTCACACCAATTTTTTGGTTCCTCACTGCATATAAAAGTTGAGTTTCCACCATATTGTATTTTATTAAGTATGGTATAGCGTGTCTAAAAAAGCAATGTGCATAATTTAATTAAAAATACTCTGTTGCTAAAAAGTGCTAACCATCATCTGAGCCTTCAGCATTTCTGTACTCTTTTGCTGATTGAGCGTCTTGCCTTGATGTTGATGGCTACTGACTGGTCAGAATACTGATTACTAAAAGTTGAGGTGGCTGGGGCAGTTTATTAAAGTAAGACAAATGAAGTTTGCTGCTGCTTTTTCTGAACAGTTTCTCTGTAATCAGAGAAATGTTTGATAGCATTTTACCCAGAGTAGATATTCTTTCAAATTGGAGACAACTGAATTTACATAATATTCTAAATCCTTTGTTGTCATTTCAACAGTCTTCACAGCAGCTTCACCAGGAATAGTTTCCATGTCAAGAAACTATTTTCTTCACTCATCCATAAGAAGCAACTCCCTGTCTGCTGAAGTATTCTTGTGAGATTGTAGCAATTCAGCTACATCTTCAGGTTCCACTTCCACTTTTAGTTCTCTTGCTGTTTCCGCCACATGTGCAGTGACTTCCTCCACTGAAATCTTGAACCCTTCACAGTCACCCATGACAGTTGGAATCAGCCTCTTCCAAACTCCTATTAATGTTGACATTTTGATATCTTCCCATGAACCATGAATTTTCTTCATGGCAACTAGAATGGTGAGCCCTTTCCAGAAGATTTTCAGTTTACTTTGCCCAGATCCATCAGAGGAATCACTGTCTGTGGCAGCGATAGCCTTACAACATGTGTATTGTAGGTAATAAACTTGAAAGTTGAAATTAGTCCTTGATCCACGGGCTGCAGAATGGATGTTAATGTTAGCAGGTATGAAAACAACATGAATCTCATATATCTCCATCAGAGCTCTTGGGTGACCAGGTGCATTGTCAATAGGCAGTAGCATTTTTAAAGGATTTTTTTTTTCTGGGCAGTAGTTCTCAACAATGGGATTAAAGCGTTCAGTAAACCATGTTATAAACAGATGTGCTGTCATCCGAGCTTTGTTGTTCCATTTATAGAGCAGAGGCAGAGTAGCGTTAGCAAAATTCTTAAGGGCCCTAGGATTTTAAGAATGGTTAAGTGTGCAGTGGCTTCCCGGGTGGCAGTAGTGTAAAGAATCTGCCTGCCAATGCAGGAGATGAAGGAGACGGGTTCAACCCCTGGGTTGGGAAGATCCCCTGGAGGAGGAAATGGCACCCCACTCCAGTATTCTTGCCTGGAAAATTCCATGGGCAGAGGAGCCTAGTGGGCTACAGTACAGGGGGTCACAAAGAATAGGACTCATCTTAGCGACTAAGCACGGACTTGGCAAGTGAGCATTAGTCCCTAACAAGAGAGTCAGCCTGTCCTTGGAAGTTTTGAAGCTAGGCACTGAGTTCTTTCTCTCTAGCTGTGGAAATCCTAGATGGCATATTCTTCCAATAGAAGGCCGTTTCACCTACGTTGAAAATCTGTTGTTTGTTTAGTGTAGTTGCCTTTGTGAATTTTCTTAGCTAGACCCTCGGATAACTTGCTTTTTCACCTTGGACTTTCATGTTATGGAGATAGCTTCTTTAAACTTCAGGGACCAACTTCTGCTGACTTCAGGTGTTTTCTGTGTAGTCTTCTTACCTCTCTCAGCCTTCATAGAACTGGAGAGAGTTGGGGCTTCATTCTGAATTAGGCTTTGGCTCAAGGGAATGTTGTGGCAAGAATTACCAGAGTGTGACACAGAGACAGAATATGAGCAAATGCTGTCGGGATTATTATGCCAATAGACTTGCTCAATGTAGGGTTCCCACAAACCTTCAGTTTCTAAAAAAAAAACACAACTCAATATCTGTGAATCAAAACAAAGTGAGGCACAATAAAATGAGGTATGTCTGTATATCAATTGTACCTCAGTAAAGCTGGAAAAAACTGAGGTGCCCTTCAAGTAGTTCAAGGGAAGTGTTCTTTAAATTAGAAGCCCATAAAAGTAAAAGACAAGATGGCAAATAAAAGAAGTAGAAAATAATTAAGTCACTGTATGCAAGGGATTACATGATTTGCACAGAGGACCCAAAATAAATGAAACCATTGAAAAGCAGATTTAAAACAATGCTAATCACAACTGTACAAAAATGTGAGGCTTTAACAAAAATGGACTTCCCTGGCAGTCCAGTGGTTAAGATTACATGCTACTAATGCAAGGACAGGTTTGATCCCTGGTTCAGGAACTAGGATCCCCCATGCCACGGATCAGTTCGGTTTAATTGCTCAGTCATGTCCGACTCTGGGACATGACCCCATGGACTGCAGCATGCCAGGCCTTCCTGTCCATCACCAACTCCCAGAGTTTACCCAAACTCATGTCCGTTGAGTTGGTGATGCCATCCAACCATCTCATCAAGATTAAAAAAAAAGGGGGGGGGGGACTTATTTGAAAGCCAGTTTTACGAGGGGAGCTCCCAGTTTTCTTTTAATAGATTATTTCTTTTACAGAGGAGGTCATAGGAACCCACTCCAATATTCTTACCTGGAGAATCTTATGGACAAAGGCGCCTCATGGGCTACAGTCCATGGGATCACAAAGAACTAGACATGACTAAAGTGACTGAGCACACGTGCACGCACCCCCCTTTCGCAAGCATATAACATGGGAATTATTATCCACCAGTCAGTTACTATTTCTTAAGTTCTCTGCTAGCTACATTTTTATTGTCTCAGCCCCCCAAATAAAGTGAACTGAGCACTGTGTTTATTTTACAGAAGAGGAAACTGAGATGCAGAGAAATTAAATTACTTGCCAAAAATGGTAGCTGAGATTCAAATTCCCTGTACATACACTTCCACCCAGAGACTGGCTTGACCACATGACTTGCTTTGGCCAGTGAGATATTAGCAAGCATGACGTAAGCAGAAGCTCAATAAGAGCTTTTTCTTTGAGGGCTTGTCTTCTCTGCAGTTCTTCCTGTTGGAACTATGAGACTACCCAAACCGGCCATGTGAAGGAGAAGGGAAGTGCCCAGAGGAGGGTCACAACCAAGACCCCAAACACATGGCCTCAGTTGATCACTGATCACTATAACAAACATGATAGAGTGATTCCCTGCTATGTGTGATGAGGACATTAGCATGTATGAGATATTTCCTCTCATCTCACTCTATCCATCATCCAGGTATTAAGAGTTCTTTTTTAACTTACAGAAATATATAAAGTACTATAACAATGATTCTTTTTCCCTGAGAACTTTGTAGAACTGTGCTCTGTTGTAAAGGGATCTGAGGGCAGCATGGTTTCTTTCCCTGTGACACTGATTGGGTTTTTTTTTGTATTTTGCTTGATTTGTTTTTCTTTATCTTTGATAATGGCCTAGCTAGCACATAAAGGATAGCATACCTAGAATGTAAGCTGGTGTTGACTGCTAGACATCAAGTTTACTTCAAACACAGCATATTCCTTTAGTCTGTAGCATTTATTTTCTTCATTTCGGGAAACTTTTCTTGTTCTATATTTTCTTTTTTTTTTTTCCTGCTTTATTTGTTTGTTTCCTTATATCCCAATATCTTTATGTTAGATCCTCTTTAACTTTCTTTCTTAACTCGTAGCTTCTCTCTAATCTCTTAGATCTTTCTTCCTCCTCTTCTTTCTCCTTCACCTTCTTTTTGCATTTATTATTTCTAGCCTTTTCTTTGTGAGAGCAATTCCATAGTCAGCAGAGCCTTTTTTCTTCCCCTTGCTCTTTCTAATTTATCTTTTCTTAATTTGGGCAAATTCAGTTTCAGTTTTTACAACTCAGAATCATGGCAAGAAACAGAATTGACCTACCATGCTTAAGATTTAGAGATACTATGAAAAGGATTACTGTTGGGATGGGGATGATGTTAAGAGAAAAAAACCCCAAGAAATAGTTAGATCCCAGACACTAACAACTGCTTGAAGATGCTACCATCCCTAGGACTATAGCACAAGGGGAGGAAAGGGTGTTCCTGGAGTCCATTGACAGTGAACACATGGAAGAGGGGATCCTTCCCATGTAAGCTAGAGTTGTGGAAATGGCAACCCACTCCATTAATCTTGGAGGGAAAATCCCATGGAGAGAGGAGTCTGGTGGGCTACAGTTCATGGGATCGCTAAGAGTCAGGCATGATTGAGCATGCACATATGCATGGGAGCAGGGAGAGAGAGGGAAGAAATACCTAAGATTTTCCCTCCTCCCACCCTCTAATTTCCAACCCACTTGGAAGCCTGAGGACATGGGAACAAAGGTGGTGAGTCTCAGGGGTCTGCTTCGCCTGGACCAGAGCAAGGCAGAAGGGCGGGGAATGGTGGTGACAGTGGTGGGTGGAGGTTGGCCAATGAGAGTAACCAGCACAATCTTGTCAACTTATGTTACTGTCTTAGAGAATCACGAAGATTTTAACTCTTCAACAAGTCTCAAATATTTACTTCTGTTCACTGGACAGTGTGTGTCTGCATATGCACAAATGCACACACACACACGTGTATGTGTGCATAAGTACATGTATGTGTTTGCCGAGTATCCACCAGTATCTTCATGAAGCCTGATCTTAACAAATTTGAGGGACAGTATAATCTTTAAAGCAGGAAACAGATGGTATCTTTGAGAATCTCTGCAAATAATGAGTCCACTTCATTTTCTGTGTTCATCAGCTCTATTTTGTTTAAAGAAAGAGAGAAGAGCCACAAAAGTTTATAGCCAGAGAACAGTATTATCCATCCTCAATTGTTTTTCTCAGACTAGCAAATTTCTTTTTATTTCATACTTTTGCTGTATTGATTTGTTTTTGAGCCATAAAAAGTTGAATTTTTATTCTTACCACTATAATTTGGTTATGTTTTATTCCCTGTTAGTAAAATGGCGTGCTGAAGTCCATGGGGCAAAGAGTCAGACACAACTTATCGTCTGAACAATGACAAGTAAAACGATTTTTAGAAAATATTAAAGGAGTTCTGTGTAAAGTGAATATGCATTTGTGTCTTCATAGCACCTCTCTGGTGAACAGTCCGTGAAGTTTTGCTGTAGTTTTAAGGAATGGGGAGAAGCAGGGAGTGGAAGAAGGGGGTAGAATTATTAGCTATAAAGATGATGCAATGCTAGAGCTCCTGGTGGCCCTCTTTGCCACTTTGAGGGGGAGAATCAGTCCAGAGCAAAACAGAGACAGAGGGAAAAAGTCAAACCCTCGAAGACATCATTGAAGCACCATGATCTAGCCATACGTCAAGTTTATTGTTTGAACTTCCTCATTAGTTAGAAAGCTAGACAAGTCTTTGTTTTGACTACATTTGCGTAAGGTTTCTGTTACTGAAGTACAAGTACAAGCGAAAGTCACTCAGTTGTGTCCGACTCTTTGTGACCCCATGGACTGTCCAGTCCATGGAATTCTCTAGGCCAGAATACTGGAGTGGGTACCCTTTCCCTTCTCCAGGGGATCCTCCCAACCCAGGGAGCAAATTCAGGTCTCCCACATTGCAAGTGGATTCCTTACCAGCTGAGCCACAAGGTAAGTCCCTTATTAATATATTATATTTCCCAGGGATCAGCAGGGAGAAGAGTGGTGAAACTTCAGAAATAGCTAGGCCTGCACTTTGGAAAAGAGGACCCTTTTGAAGGAGATGAATGTAGTCAATGAAGAAAGAGAACACTTAGCAACTGTGTGGAAAACAAACAAACTAATGAAAGATAACAGAACAAGCAATAATAACAAAACAGGGGAAGAACTTAAATCCCCAAGACCCCACTTGAAGGTAGGGCAGGCTGTTTACCGTGCCAGTTGATATGTCTGATTTGCTTGGCTGCTGCTAAGTCGCTTCAGTCGTGTCCAACTCTGTGCGACCCCATAGACGGCAGCCCACCAGGCTCCCCCGTCCCTGGGATTCTCCAGGCAAGAACACTGGAGTGGGTTGCCATTTCCTTCTCCAAAGCATGGAAGTGAAAAGTGAAAGTGAAGTCGCTCAGTTGTGTCCGACTCTTAGCGACCCCATGGACTGCAGCCCACCAGGCTCCTCCATCCATGGGATTTTCCAGGCAAGAGTACTGGAGTGGGTTGCCATTGCCTTCTCCGAGATTTGCTTGGCTAGGTGAATATTCTTTCTTGTTTTCCCAAAAAAGTTTGTTCCTTACAATGTATTGGATAATTTCCTTATGGAGGAAGGAAGCATTAGGAAGTGAGCATGGGGGTGTTATTATTACTGTATGTTTTTGTAATTTCTTATGAAAATTTGTAATTATTTACAAATTTTGCTGTTTTATAATTTTGTATCACTGCTGTTTTTTTTTCCCAGAGACTGCAAGTTCTTTGGAAACAAGGATTATATCATATCTTGTTATGCCAAGATACCTAGTGTTTGGTACATTGTTGAACAACACCAATCATGGAGCATAGAACATGTTTGTGGCAGAAACTAAAAACTTTAACTGGGAATCAAAAACAGTTGCCTTGGGTCTGATGGAGGTATCTTGCTCCAAGGAACGGCACAAAAATAGAAACCTCAGAAAGGTAAGGGACCAAGGACCAGCTTATGGCTTAAAAGTATCATTAAGCATCTGATCTACTTTGACATTGTTAAAAAATTATCTTCAAAGCTGCAGCAAGTAGTATACATCTGTTTTGTATCAAAATTTAATATTGTGCTGATTTTGTGAATGACAAATGGTCTATTTTACAGCCACAGAATTTCAAGCCATCACTTTGTGACTAGGAATATTTTGCCTTTTAAAATTCTAAAAACTTATCATGGATACTTTAGGAAACTAAACTTTGGAGGTCAGAAGAGAGCAACATTACTTCATTCTTTTTCTTAAATGAAAAGTTGTAAAGCATATTTTGAAACATTGTGATAAAGATCCTAAGTGTAGTTATAGTTTTAATTATCTGATTGTTTGGCTTAATGCCATCTTACTGAGCCAGCAGACCGGCTATTCAGAATTAGGTAACAGGTTGGGAAAACATGACATCATCATTTGTGACAGTCAGACAAAGTTATAAAACAGGTGAATTTAGCCTTTAGAAAATGCTACCTTCTCCTTCTAACCTGATCCCCCTATTCAGTGCTCTCTTTCTTTCATTCCCACACTATCTAAGAAAATAATCAAAATACCAATCTGGTCATGTCATCTTTGATTGAAAGTGGCCCAATGGCCTTTGCCTCCTGGTAGAATAAAATCCAACTTCCTCTGCAGGATAAATAAATTTTGGTTTTGTGATATGGACCTTTCTTATCTTAGGAATCTGCCAGTGAATTTGATCCCTTTCTGAGTTCACTGTTATCCCACATTATTGGAGATCAAGGTCTTCTAAATAGCACACTTCTTCCTCATTTGATTTTTCGAAACTAATTGAGAGATCAGACAAAAGTATAAAGGTATATGGGAACCAAAGTATGACCTCTGTTACCAACAGGATATTAGAGAAATTCCCATTGGTGGACAAGTGGGCTTCCTAATACCAATTCTCAGAGCTACCATCCCAGTAGATGGTCATACTAACCAAGGCATAGGCAGTGCAGGATGAGGGCAAGCTCCCCAACTTGGTCCCTGTGTGCCCCACAAGGTACTTCCCTGCAGGCAACCTAGGTCCCAAGCAGAAGGGGTGGTGGGGCTGGCCTTCTTACACCCAGTCTCTCTCTTCAAATTTTCCAATCTTGTTAACTCATTCTTCCTTGGAGGAGGAATGAGTGAGGTCAAGGTGAGGTGGGATGAGGAAGGCCAGATTTATGATACACACAAAGGACCCTCCAGGGAACGTGAAGCATAATAAATGGAGAAGCATCATTCCAGTTAGACAGACTGCCTTTCCAGCTTCACTTTTCTTATTGCCCAAAGCACAGAGGTGTTTTTTTTTTTTGTATGTATGTCTAGTTTTTTTTTGCTTGTATGTCTGAAAACATCTTTATTTTTTCTCTTGCTTTTGAATGATTATCTAGCTTGATGGCTTTTTCAGAAACTTCACAAACCACCTTCAGTGGATACGTGATGTAGGCAAGGAAAAGTGCTAAGTTCGGGTGGTGGCAGAGCGGTGCTACCTCCTAGCCACAGGTATGGGTCTATATTTTCTTTATGTATTGGGTTTTTGCATAATGCTATTTTTGAAAAAGACCCTGTCAACAGACGGATCTTGGGAAATGTTATTGTAGACTAATCCTTCTTATAAAAATAGTGAGAACAAATACTTAACTAGCACTTTATATGTCAGGTACACTAAGTAATGTGTGTGTACAAACATTGGTGAGGTGAAGTGAAGTGAAAGTCACTCAGTTGTGTCCAACTCTTTGCGACCCCATGGGCTATACAGTCCATGGAATTCTCCAGGCAGGAATACTGGAGCGGGTAGCCTTTCCCCTCTCCAGGGGATCTTCCCAACCTAGGGATCAACCCCAGGTCTCCCGAATTGCAGACAAATTCTTTACAGCTGAGCCACAAGGGAAAACATATTACTTTATTTTTCAAAACAAACTGGTGAAATCATTATGATATCCCTCTTTTATAGATGAGGAGATAGAGGCCCTAACAAATACCTTTTCTGAAGTTACATAGCTAGTAAGAGGTACAGCTGGAATATGACCCCAGTATTCTGAATTCAGAGTATATATTGTAAATGAATGTGAAATGTTTGTACGTCATTGTGAAACGTAGAAAGTTAGAATGAATCCCACATCTAAATACTGGAAGGGGAGGACGAGAGCCTTGACTTCCTTGCTTTGCTGCTAGACTTTCCCTATGCCACCACACCACTTTCAGGGTGTCAGCTTACTCTGTGCACATGTGATGCTGACTCTGGTCAGCGCCACGATCACTGCTGCTGATTTAGTGGAGATGATTCCAAACTCGGATATTCTACATCCCACTTGACTTTACCAGTTAGACGACTCAACAAGCTTCTCAAACTTAGGCAGTCCCCCAAATACCTTGTGATTCCACACCCCACACACCTTTTTGCCCTACCTGCTTCTGTTTTCAGTAAATGGCATCATCTTTTGTCAGTTGCTCAAGTCAGAAACTTGTTTGTCATCTTAAATTCCTCTCTCTCCTCACCTCCCACATCCAACCCACAAACAAGTGTTTTTGATACCAACCCCAGATACAGCTGCAATCTGTATAATTCCCTCAACACCATCGCACAGCCCTCTTAAGGAAAACAACCCAGTAGCTATTACTCCCTCTTATCTTTTCCTTTATCTCTGCAGAATGAGTGCCCTCTATATACCATCTGTTTCTTCAGAAGTTTACACCTCAATACACTCAATAGCAACACTACCTAATCCTTTTTCTTGTTCTGGAAGCTTATTTTGTGGGAAATAAATTGTCACAAACATCTCGAAATTTACCATGAAAAATTTCTTTCAAAAAGCATAAGAAATTCTGAATATACACATCTTACAACTGTCTTATCCCAGTTTCTGTATGCTTGATCTAATGTCTAATACATATGGTTACATAATGAATTTAGGCATATTTTATGGAAATTTGCCACAAAAAAACTTTTGCTATCTGCTTCAGTATTTAACTTTTCAAGATTTGATATCAAAATATATACTTGGGAAAATTTAATTTTAAACAAAGTACTTAAACTGTATTGAACTTGTTTAGTTTGGACATATTTTAATCTTCTTGTTGTTATATTGGCATGTTATAATTAATAGCCTATTTGAAATTCCATTAAATCTTTTATTATCAGAGGTTCATAACTGCAGCATAAAATTTCTTCTCCGTACTGAAACTTGTTATACAAGGTTTCAGCCTAGAACCAATTAAAAAAATTAGTCATTAAATAGTTTGTCTTTGAATGCAGACTTGTCATTTTCATTAATTTTTTGACTAAGCTGTTTAGCCAGGTCTATACTGCTCCATGCTAATACTCTAAAAACTGTTTTTGAAATGTTCGTAGGAATAGTGATGAGACCCATAGGAAGAATATTTCTAATTTTAGACCGGGAATGGTGTGCCTCCCCACTCCCTCTCTAGTGTCCAGTGTCCTTCAGTCCAGTATCTTTCTGGCTCATGATTGCTATCAGGTAAACCTTTATTCCTGCTCCAAGGTTGCCTGTCCTTCAGTCCAGTATCTTTCTGGCTCATGATTGCCATCAGGTAAATCTTTATTCCTGCTCCAGGGTTGCCTATCTGTGCAGGATGGTGTGTGGAATCTTAATCAGACATTCAATGAATTCTCCTGTTTTCAGCCCACATTCATCTCCCATGTTGAGGAGTACACAGTACCACAGGTTTCTGAGGCTCCTCAGGATTCTTCAGTGAAAGTCAAGTTGCTTCCTGGTTAGAGACATGGAATAATGCTGAAGAGTAGTCACTTGAGTTCCCATCTTGTATACCATATGCTGGCCTTTTAATCTTAGGTCAATCATTCAACTTTGAGTCTCAGTCTCATCTATAAAAAGGGGATGGCAAGCTATCACAGTTTTTGTGGGATCAAGTGAATTAATTAGGATAAGGTTGAAAAGGCAACAGAGGGCTGGATTAGGCAGGACACAGTAGATTGCTGTAATGACCTGGTTTTTACTCTGAGTGATAAGGAGAGCCATTGAAAGGTTTTGAGTGGAGGAGTAAAATGATCAGATTTATATTTTTTAAAAATAGAAGTTTTACCATTATAATTTTCTGGAAGGTTAAATGTCTGACAGATTGTAAGGGAAGAGTTAATATTGATTGGAGGGATTTTGGCTTTAGCAGTAATGGAGTTTCCATCAGGTGGGATTTGGTTTGGTGTAAAGGGAGCTGCCAGAGAAGGCAATGGCACCCACTCCAGTACTCTTGCCTGGAAAATCCCATGGATGGAGGAGCCTGGTGGGCCGCAGTCCATGGGGTCGCTAAGAGTCGGGCACGACTGAGCGACTTCACTTTCACTTTTCACTTTCATGCATTGGAGAAGGAAATGGCAACCCACTCCAGTGTTCTTGCCTGGAGAATCCCAGGGACGGGGGAGCCTGGTGGGCTGCCGTCTCTGGGGTCGCACAGAGTCGGACACGACTGAAGCGACTTAGCAGCAAAGGGAGCCGCATTTTGATTTTCTGTTGGACGTCCAGATAAAGTGCTGGGGAGAGAGTTGTGGACATGAATTGTAAATGAGAGAGTTTTTGTATAGAGACTATGTTTAATGCCATGAGAAGGGATTAGGTGAACAATGTGGTGAGTGTAAACAGAATACCAGGGACGGAGCCTTGGGGCACTCTACCAAGAGCTCAGGGTGAGGGAGAGAACTGGAGATGAAAAGGGTTGCTCAGTGAAGTGTGAGGAGTCTAAAGGAGTGGGTGTCCTAGAAAGCAAATGAAGACAGTGGTTAGAGGAGAAGTGAGGATTAATGTTCAATGTGGCTGATAAGTAAGATTAGAACTATGAATTGATTATTGGATTCAAACAGTGAAAGTCATGTATGATGACAAGAGTAATTCTCATGGGGATTTGGGAAAAAGTAAATGAAGTGGTTTTAAATAACAACAGAAGGAAAGGAATTGGAGGTAGCAAGGTAGATAAGGCTAAGTGAATTTTTCTGAAAATTGAATAAAAGAAATGTGGTGGTAGTTTGCAGACGTTGGAGACAAGAGCTGATTATTATTATTTTTTTAGAAGAGAGAAACAACGGCTTATCTCTATGTGATGGGAATCAATCTTGGTGGCCAGAACTCTAAACTGTTACAGTCTAGTTCTAGATGTAGAATCTTTACATATAGTAGCTAATTAATGAAATCTATGGTCACAGCTGTGTTACTGTGTTTATAAGAGAAAAACATTTGTAAGCATAAAGCACAATGATTAAGTGCATATGTGAAGTTTTGTCTAGCTTCAGAATTCCAATATATGTACTCGGTTGCTTCAGTCATGTCCGACCCTTTATGACCCCATGGACTGTGGCCTGCCAGGCTCCTTTGTCCTTGGGATTTTCCCGGCAAGAATGCTGGAGTGGGTTGCCACACCCTCCTTCTGAGGATCTTCCTGACTCAGAAATCGAGTCCATGTCGCCTGCATCCCCTGCATTGCAGGCGATTTTTTACTGCTGAGGCACAGGGGAAACCCTCCAACCCTCAACTTCAAAGAGTTTTGACGAGGATGCCTTCGGTCTACTGGTATTTACTGAATGTCTGATACATCCCAGGCGTTCTTCTAGGTGCTGTGTATATAAGCACTGAACAAAACAGATAATCAACGCTTGTGCTTTTTCACAATGACTGACATATAAAAAGCATTCAGTAAACATAGGTTATTCTCATTGTTATTTTCATTGTTATCATCATCATCATTCTCATCAACATCAGTATGGGCCAAGTAATGTCTGGAAATACTCAGAAATATGGAATATAATAAATGTTTGAGAGAACAGTGAAAATATAAAGAGAAAAGGGCACAGGATAAATCTATTTTTTGAAGATGAGAACTCAAAATAGAAGGTAGAAGAAGAGATATTATGGCTTGATATAAAAGTGAAAACTCATAAATTAAATAGAATGGCTGTGAGGGAATGAACTCTCACAGGTGCTGTTCAGGCAGCAACATAAGGAATGTTGTATTAGGTATTTTGACTTGGCAGTGATATGATAGTCTTGGGAGTTTCTAAGATCTCTTATGGGGCTTCCCTGATGGCTCAGAGGTAAAGAATCCCTCTGCCAATGCAGGAGACTTGGGCAGGATCCCTAGGTCAGGAAGGAGATGACAACCCACTCTAGTGGGGAGCAGGAAATGGCAACCCACTCCAGTATTCTTGCCTGAAAAATCCTGTGGACGGAGGAGCCTGGAAGGCTACAGTGCAAAAGGCCGCAAAGAGTTGGACACCACTGAGCTACTGAGCACACAGGCACAGCACACAGGATCACTTACAGATCTAAAATGTAAGAATTCTATAAAATTTCTATAAATATAAATAATTGATCCTGCTTGGAGTTTTGACTCATGTGTTCTTAGGTGAGCCACTTAACCTCTTTGGGTGTTAGCTTTGGATCTCATCTGTAAAAAGATGAGTCCACTGACAATTACCTCTAATAAATCTTTAGCTCTAAAAACACTAGTGAATGAAAACCACCTGAGAAATTTTCCCCACTTGTTTTCAGTGTTTGTTTTTCTTGGAGCTAGGAATGTGGAGAATTCTGGTATATGCATAATATATAATTCTATGATTCTTACTTTTCTTTTCCATTACATGAATTATATTTGAAAGAAACTTTGTTTCGCAAGCACGCAGAGATGGCTCAGTAAATAAAGACTGTATTTCAGAGGGAATAACATGCAGTATAGGCAAGATCACTTATTCTTTGTACTGAAACCTAAGTTATTAGAAGTGAACAAAATTGCAAACAATTATTGTGAGAAAGAGCTCCTGCTTGTTGATCTTAGGATGTTGACTCTGAGAGCTGGTTCTGTGGTGCCTGGGAGTATTGAGAATAAGATAACCCTTCCTAAAAAACCCTTTTTAAAATGTATCTTTTTTTCCCCTTCGGTGCTCCATCCTCCTTCCTCTGCTTCTTCTCTTCGCCCTTCCTTTTTGCTCTTTCTAAATAAGTAGTTATTTGAGTATCTATTATATGCTCACGTAAGTGATGAAGGATCGGGGCAAGGGAATAAGACTCGGTCCCTCATTTTGAGGTATTTGTAGAGTATATCAGGAAAGAAGGAAAAAAGAAAATACAATAAACGTAGGTCTTACAGTGATCTCGCATTGTATTAAGTGCCGAGAAGACAAAGATTCATGCCTTCACATGGTGTATAGTCTGGTATTTGGCAGCCATCACTCATTTACTCCCCTCAACACCCTGTGAGATACTTAGCATATCCTCATTTTACAGATCAGAAGAAATTGGTCTATGTGTGTTTGAATCTAAAGCCTATTTCTCTTCACTACATTGTGCTCCCTTACAGGAACAATAGAATGTAATTGGATCTAGTGCACTGTGGGATGGAGTTGACTGTATTTATAAGATATGAGAAAAGGAGAAGATATTACAGATTGTTGGAAAGATGGGTGAGGACTTTATGGAGAGGTGGAGTCTTGAGTCATTTTCTCCATTCATTCTGCAATGAAATATTTATTAGGGACTTTATGCCAAGTGTAGTGCTATATCTGGCTTAGTTATTTGTGACAGACAAATTTTAAAAAAGATTGATGCTTACAGATAAAATTATAACCAAAATTTGCAACATATGTTATATAGGGCACAAAAGTCATCTTTCATTTTTTTACCTTCCCAGGTTCAACTAATTTCAGTTTCTTGAATTAAGAGAACCTCTAAGATCTTATAAAAAGTCAACCAAGATTCTTACTTTATATTAGGTTTTCATTTAAAACAAACATTTAGCACCATGTTTCCCAAATGCAGTTGAAAAAAGTAATCACTTGGGGTACTTCTTAAACTTAGAGATTCGCCCCAAATCTGAAAAGCTATATTTTTAACAATGGCCCCAGTTTGTTTTTTATCATCAGCAAATTTGGAAATCACTAATTTAGCCCAAAGCCACTGAAATTTAGCCTTTGATTTCATGATAATCAGCTCAGACTTACACCGTCCAAGTTGGTTTGGCACACAGCTGCAAATGTCAGTCCGATCATTGGGCCCAAAGTACTTGAAATTGGCCTTAAGTTTTGATGAGAAAAAAGCATTCCAAACCAGAGTTAGGTGAACAAAATTTGAGGTTATTAAATTTTAACCTATTAATAAAGGGAAGAAAAACCATATCAGTGTCATCTAAAAATTCTAACATTAAATGTTTGAGGGAAGAGAATCATATGGTGTAGGTAAAAAGATGGTGTCAGTATCATTCATTTTAGGTTTATACATGAATATTTGAAGCCAATCAAATATGATAGGAAAGATGGAATGCTGTTTTTGTTGCTGTTGTTGTCGTTGTTGTTTAGTTGCTCTGTTGTGTCTGACTCTTTTGTGACTCCATGGACAGTAGCCTGCCAGGCTTCTCTGTCCATGGGATTCCCAGACAAGAATACTGAAGTGGGTTGCCATCTCCTTCTCTAGGGGATCTTTCTGACCCAAGGATCAAACCTGCTTCTACTTTGGCACACAGATTCTTTACCACTGAGGCACCAGGGAAGCCCAATCTAGTTTTTAGGAAAAGATTATTGTTTTCTTTTCAGTTTTAATAGAATTCAAGGCTGAACAGCAAGGGGTGACCAAGAATTTTAGTGACAAAGTTTTTGAATCCTAGAGGAGGATTAGTAAAGAAAAAAAAAATCTGTTTATATATAAAATGCCTAGCAAATATTTCTTAATGGTTATTATGATAAGCTTTCTCAAACCCTGAGCTTTTCTTTTTTGTTTCTTTTTCTTTTTTGATTAGGCAACTCAGGGCTGCCTTGTGGTACAGGGAAGAAAAGGTATTTTAGCATTTCAGTCCTTAGTGGTAAAGACTAAGGTGATCTGTTCTGGATATTAATCTATATGCTTAGGTTTCTGTTGGTCCTGGACTTAACTTACTGAGTGGTTTTGTGAAAGTTACTTAACTGCTCTGCTTTTCATTTAATCTCTGTCAAAGAAAGGTAACAACACATATTCTATAAATCTTGTTCGATTGTTCTGAATGTTAAATGAGGTAATGGGTGGCGTTAATACAGAGAGTTACTAAACTCCACTGATAATCATAAAACCTATGAACTTTGTCTCAAATGGCCTGAAAAAGCATTACTCTGTACTGTTTAAAAGGACTATTTGGTCAGGAAACCTAAGTCAGCCAAAGGAAAGGCCCTGATAAATTTTCGAGATCCTTCTAATGCCCACATTCTCTCAGGTGATACAGTTATAAGTTCACATCATCACCAGAAATCATTTCAGCATCAGAGAATGCAAGAACAGTGGTGTGGGAGCTGCTTGTAAAGCTCCTCATTTCCTGCTGTGCTTGTTGAGCAGCTCAGTAGAGGCTGTCATGATCTCCCACTGGCTGCTTCTCACTGGGCCTGTAACTTAGCAGCTTGTGTTCCTTCCTAATTTACATGCTGTGACTCACTTAGAATGCCAAGTGGGAAAATGCTGGCAATGCAAAGGTTAATAGAAGTGCTGACACAACCCTAATTGCAGCACCACAAACGTTATCTCCGTAATTGTAGCTAGCACTTATCTCAGTTTCTCATACTCGTCAGTCCATTGAGATCTGCCTCAAGCTGAGGGTGGAAAGGGGGGTCTCTGGAGTCCTTTGAATGAGTAGGGTCTGATAGAGTTATCAGGCCTGTGCAGCTAGGATGCCTGCCGCTGTTGGATGTGTTGTCATAATCAGTGTTTAGACAAAACACCTGGACTTCTGCAAGGACCACCACTCCCCTCCCCACCTCAGCTCTGTACTGGTGCCCTGACTGGGAGGGATAGATGAAACCAAAAGGGATAAAGGTGCCAGTCTGAACTGGTCCTTAGACGCTTGATTGAATGTTTCCCATTAGGTCATTGTGTACCCTCATTTGAATATATGTTTGTTTTCATACTTAGGGTGGCTTGGAAATGTGCTCAACTCATCTGTAATAACTGACTGTAGTGTTTAAAAGCCCAGGCATGCTGATGCTTGTTAAGCGTAATTGGCCATGCTACATAGTAGTGGCTTTGGGAGGGTGGAGATGCTAATATTACAAATTTTGGATATCAAGTTAGCTAATTTAATGAGGACCCAGACTTCTTAATATTAAGATGATATTGACCATCACCATTGTTTATATCATTGTTAGCACTGAACTTTTGTCTAAATTGTATACCTTTATGGTGCTAATTAGATCAAAGTTTTTTCCAGTAGTCATGTATGCATGTGAGAGTTGGACCATAAAGAAAGCTGCTGCTGCTGCTGCTGCTGCTAAGTCATTTCAGTCATGTCCGACTCTGTGTGACCCCATAGACGGCAGCCCACCAGGCTCCCCCATCCCTGGGATTCTCCAGGCTGAGCACTGAAGAATTGATGTTTTTGAACTGTGGTGTTGGAGAAGACTCTTGAGAGTCCCTTGGACTGCAAGGAGATCCAACCAGTCCCTCCTGCTTCTGCTGCTGCTGCTGCTAAGTTGCTTCAGTCGTGTCTGACTCTGTACAACCCCATAGACTGCAGCCCAACAGGCTCCCCCGTCCCTGGGATTCTCCAGGCAAGAACACTGGAGTGGGTTGCCATTTCCTTCTCCAATGCATGAAAGTGAAAAGTGAAAGTGAAGTCACTCAGTCGTGTCCGACTCTTAGCGACCCCATGGACTGCAGCCTACCAGGCTGCTCCATCTATGGGATTTTCCAGGCAAGAATACTGGAGTGGGGTGCCATTGCCTTCTCCGCCGGTCCATCCTAAAGGAAATCAATCCTGAATATTTGCTGAAAGGACTGATACTGAAACTCTAATACTTTGACCACCTAATTTGAAGAGACAACTCATTGGAAATAAGACCCTGATGCTGGGGAAGATTGATGGCAGGAGGAGAAGGGGACAAAAGAGGATAAGATGGTTGGATGGCATCACCGACTCCATGGACGTGAGTTTGAGCAAGCTCCAGGAGATGGTGAAGGAGTGCTGTAGTCCATGGAGTCGCAAAGAGTTGGACACGACTGAGTGACTGAACAACAGATCAAAGTTGTTAGGTTAATGTGTGTAGATAGAAAGATTGACATTGGGTTTTTTTCATTTTAATCTTCATACTCTGTGTGTTTGGTGCTGGTTAAAGATTTCATGGAGTAGCATGTATGAGAAATTATGGGACTTCCTTCCCTCCACTGCCCCCCCAACCCCTGTCACACACATTTCTTCCTTCTTTCCTTTCTTTTTGCCAGATGACACCACTATGCATATGCTTGCTGATATTCATGCTCAGTATTCTTATCCTGACTTTGGGTAGTTCATGGAGCTAACATTTTCCAATTGAAACTATGTTTATGGAAAGACACTTCTAAACCTTTGTATTTATTTCCAAGGCAAACACCTTTACCAACTTTTACAAAGGAATGTCTAAGGCACAGAACAGCATTGCCTTTGGCTCCTAGAGTCAACTATTGGGGAACGTTCAATTCTTTCACTCTGTTTCCCAGCAGAATCCAATACACTCAAGATCCACATATCTCTCATTCAGTCTGACTATTGATACTGTTGGTTGAATAGGTTAATTTTCAGTAGCATTTTGTTTGAAAGACGGAGTATGGAGAGGGAAGAGCTGATGATGACACAACAGAATGAGTCACTAAGCATGACAGACTTCAGTGATTGGTGGCAAGGATACTTTCAGAGAAAGGACCCTTCATAATAAGCATCACTCCTCTAATTCGCTTTGGGACAGGGGCCCCTACTCTGGACCATGATTATAACAGTCTGAGTCATGAAAATGAGTGGGTGTATGAGTGTATATGGTTTGTATACTAGGGGAAACAAAACACATGCAGAAGAAATAGCTACTGAAAATTAAAACAGCTCTATACAACATTGTGAGGGATGGCATAAAGGAAGCAGCACTGAATAGATGACTGTGCCAGTGGCAGACCTGGAGCTCAGCAGTAGTATTCTCACATGGCTAATCATAGCAATAATAAAAATGAGGATAAGCGTCTACTAAGCTTTCATTAAGTGCAGGGGCTGTCTTAAGTGCTTCACTGAGTTATTTACAGAGGTCCTTGAAGCCACTCAATGAAATAGTTACAGTTCTTATTTACATTTAGATGGTGAACCCACATGAGTTGTTTGACTAGTAAGTTTTTCAAGTTGTGTCTAATCCAGCTGATTTTGATACCAAGGCCTGAGTGATATTATGCTACTTCCAACAAGACCAGTTCAGAGTGTTCTTTAGTTTTTGTTCTCTTCTCAGAAAGTTTTATAGGTCTTTTTAAGTCAAGGAAGGAAAAATGGCTAATTAGGACACAAATTACATGTACTTAAATTATGAACTCTGTGAACTACTATACCTCTAAAGCATCGTTTCATAGTCAGTACCAGGTGATACAAAGAGGAAAAGGTTGTTTTCCATACCATAAAAAAGAAGTTTTAAAAAAAGCACTGAATAAAATGAGTATAACACTCTACTTTAAAGTCCTTGCTGATTTCATTTTCAGAGAAAAAATCATTACATGTATTTAACTTTAGCCAGGAAAATTATATATTTACTTCTTTGAACTTTTATGTAAGTTTATTCTTAGGGGTCCTAAAAACTCTGAGATTATGAGGCTGTTCTGGGAACTGGATTATTTTCCCTTCTTGAATTTCAGTCTTGCACATGCCTGGCCTTTTGAGGGAGTGGGAGAGTGATTTTTTAAGGAATTAGTGAGCTAAAATGGACTGGAATGGGTCAGTTTAACTCAGATGACAATTATATCTACTACTGTGGGCAAAAATCCCTTAGAAGAAATGGAATAGCCATCATAGTCAACAAAAGAGTCTGAAATGCAGTGCTTGGGTACAATCTCTAAAACGACAGAATGATCTCTGTTCATTTCCAAGGCAAACCATTCAGTTTCCAAGTCTATGCCCCAACCAGTAATGCTGAAGACGCTGAAGTTGAATAGTTCTATGAAGACCTGCAAGACGTTCTAGAACTAACACCCCCAAAAGATGTTCTTTTCATCATAGGGGACTGGAATGCAAAAGTAGGAAGTCAAGAGATACCTGGAGTAACAGGCAAATTTGGCCTTGGAGTTCAAAATGAAGCAGAGCAAAGGCTAACAGAGTTTTGCCAAAAGAACACACTGGTCATAGCAAACACTCTGTTCCAACAACACAAGAGAAAACACTACATGTGGACATCACCAGATGGTCAATACCAAAATCAGATTGATTATATTCTTTGCAGCCAAAAATGGAAAAGCTCTATAGTCAGCAAAAAGAAGACTGGGGGCTGATTGTGACTCAGATCATGAACTCCTTATTGCCAGATTCAGACTTAAGCTGAAGAAAGTAGGGGAAACCTCTAGACCATTCAGATATGACCTAAATCAAATCTCTTATGATTATACAGTCAAAGTGACAAACAGATTCAAGGGATTAGATCTGATAGACAAAGTGCCTGAAGAACTATGGATGGAGGTTCCTGACATTGTACAAGAGGCAGTGATCAAGACCATCCCCAAGAAAAAGAAATGCAAAAATGCAAAATGGTTGTCTGAAGAGGTCTTCCAAATAGCTGTGAAAAGAAAAGAAGTGAAAAGCAAAGGAGAAAAGGAAAGATATAAGCATCTGAATGCAGAGTTCCAAAGGATAGCAAAGAGAGATAAGAAAGCCTTCCTCAATGATCAATGCAAAGAAATGGAGGAAAACAATAGAATGGGAAAGACTAGAGATCTCTTCAAGAAAATCAAAGATACTAAGGGAACATTTCATGCAAAGATGAGCACAATAAAGGACAGAAACAGTATGGACCTAACAGAAGTAGAAGATGTTAAGAAGAGGTGGCAAGAATACACAGAAGAACTATACAAAAAAGATCTTCATGACCCAGATAACCATGATGGTGTGATAACTCATCTAGAGCCAGACATCCTGGAATGCGAAGTCAAGTGGGCCTTAGGAAGTATCACTATGAACAAAGCTAGTGGAGGTAATAGAATTCCAGTTGAGTTATTTCAAATCCTAAAAGATGATGGCGTGAAAGTGCTGCACTCAGTATGCCAGCAAATCTGGAAAACGCAGCAGTGGCCACAGGACTGGAAAAGGTCAGTTTTCAATCCAATTCCAAAGAAAGGCAATGCAAAAGAATGCTCAAACTACCGCACAATTGCACTCATCTCACATGCTACTAAAGTAATGCTCAAAATTCTTCAATAGTACATAAACCATGAACTTCCAGATGTTCAAGCTGGATTTAGAAAAGGCAGAGGAACCAGAGATCAAATTGCCAACATCTGTTGGATCATTGAAAAACAAGAGTTCCAGAAAGACATAAACTTTTGCTTTATTGACTATGCCAAAGCCTTTGACTGTGTGGATCACAATAAACTGTGGAAAATTCTTAAAGAGATGGGACTACCAGACCACCTTACCTGCCTTCTGAGAAATCTGTATGCAGGTCAAGAAGCAAGAGTTAGAACTGGACATGGAACAACAGACTGGTTCCAAATAGGAAAAGGAGTATGCCAAGGCTGTATATTGTCACTCTGCTTACTTAACTTATATGCAGAGTATATCATGCGAAATGCCGTGCTGGATGAAGCACAAGCTGGAATCAAGATTGCTGGGAGAAATATCAACAACCTCAGATATGCAGATGACACCACCCTTATGGCAGAATCCGAGAAGTACTAAAGAGCCTCTTGATGAAAGTGAAAGAGGAAAGTGAAAAAGTTGGCTTAAAACTCAAAAAACTAAAATCTTGGCATCTGGTCCATTCACTTCATGGCAAATAGAAGGGGAAACAGTGGAAACAGTGACAGACTTTATTTTCTTGGGCTCCAAAATTACTGCAGGCAGTGACTGAAGCCATGAAATTAAAAGACGCTTGCTCTTTGGAAGAAAAGCTATGACCAACCCAGATAGCATATTAAAAAGTAGAGACATTACTTTGACAACCAAGGTCTGTCTAGTCAAAACTGTGGTTTTTTCCAGTGGTCATGTATTGATGTGAGAGTTGGACCATAAAGAAAGCTGAGCACAAAAAAATTAATGCTTTCGAGCTGTCATGTGGGAGAAGACTCTTGAGATTCTCTTGAACTGCCGGGAGATCCAACCAATCAATCCTAAAAGAAATCAGTCCTGAATATTCATTGGAAGGACTGATGCTGAAACTCCAATACTTTGGCCACCTGATGCGAAGAGCTGACTCATTTGAAAAGACCCTGATGCTGGGAAAGATGAAGGCAGGAGGAGAAGGGATGACAGAGATGAGATGGTTGAATAACATCACTGCCTCGATGAACATGAGTTTGAGCAAACTCCGGGAGTTAGTGATGGACAGGGAAGCCTGGCATGCTGCAGTCCATGGAGTTGCAGAGTCGGACGTGACTGAGTGATGGATCTGAACTGAACTGCAAGTGATTTGACTCCCCTGCATGAGGAAGTGGGCTGAAGTGGGCAGACTGGCATTGGATGCCGATGCCAATCAGTTCCCAGCCTTCCCAGTTCTGTGTGTGACCTGAGAAAATCAAGTCGTTTATATTCTCTGACACAGTGATTCTCAAACTTTAGCACACTTGTTAAACCTCAAGTGTGCTGGACCCCTCACCAGAGTCTCAGATTTGATATGTCCAGAGTGTGGCCACAAATCGGCCCACATGATACTAACACAGTCCAGGAGCATATTTTGAAAAATGCCACAGCAATTGTCAGTTCTCTCATCTTTTTAAAAATATAGTAATAATTATTGTTAATTGCTTTTTGGCTGTGCCATGTGGCATGTGGATCTTAGTTCCCTGACCAGGGATGGAACCCATGCCCCCTGCAGTGGAAGGGCAGGGTCTTAACTACTGGAATGCCAGGGAAATCCTTCAAATGTTTTCATCTTTAAGGTGAGGTGAGGTGAGGTGAAGTCGCTCAGTCGTGTCCAACTCTTTGCGACCCCGTGGACTGTAACCTACTAGGCTTCTCTGTCCATGGGATTCTCCAGGCAAGAATACTGGAGCGGATTGCCATTTCCTTCTCCAGGGGATCTTCCGGACGCAGGGATCGAACCCAGGTCTCCCGCATTGGAGGCAGACGCTTTAACCTCTGCACCACCAGGGAAGCCCTAAAAGTGGGACAATAGCGCCTCCCTCACTAGACTGTTGTAGGATTTGGAGACAGAACCTTAAGCTGACTTTCTTACCTGTGTGTGTACACTTGACACTATGACCACCAGTTTTTTTTTTTAGTGCAATTTGTTAAATCCACCACTTAATTCTATTTAGATTGTTAAGAGGACACTGATAATTTAAGGTCTCTGGATAGGATCACTTTGTAAAATGTTTCAGGTAACAGATTTGTGGAGTTCACTTGCAAAAATTAGAAGCATCTGAGGAGGAGAATAGAACCAGCGATGGGTGCTTATTCTGGATAGGGCAAAGCTCTGAAACAAGCCTGCCTCCCCTTTGTGTACCATTGGGGAAGGTCTCTCTTGATGTTCAGTTTGGTCTAATGACTTACTAATTACTCAGTGCTCATTGGCTGTGCATTTCTTTGTTGCTGTGCTGGATTCCTAAAATAAAAAGAGGAAGAAAGATAGTATTCCAGGCCTCAAGAAACTTTAAAAGCCCTTTGAAGCTTTGGTTCCAGGCTGACTCCCTGGGTCATCAGCCATAATTTTAGTGTATTTATTATTTTACAAATATCACTAAATCAATCAGCTGTACACATATATTGAACAGCACTTTGTTGTCTGTCCTTCATTAGGTTTTGTGGATGGTGTGAAGAAAGTACATTAAGGATCTCTGAGCTCAAAGAACTGAGAGCTTATTAACCAGTGTATATTTAAATATTACACACTGCCAGCACTAAACTGAATATATTAACTAGAAATTAATGAATGGTCAAAGAGGGAAGCCTAAGAAAGATTACCTTGTGACTAAAAGTGCTTCCAACATGTGATGGGCCCCCTCCCCACTACAATTCAGAGATTTAAGATGGAGTCATTACAACTATGATTTTTGACCTCAGTCTAAACTTGGAGTCTAACTGAAATCTAAAAATTACTAAGTATATGGCAAAGAGAAATCTGTTTTTTTTTTTCCCTATGAGTATTATTTTGCAGTTCTACTCTTATTTTGGGGATTCTGGAAATTCCAATTCATCAAGACATTTACTGACCATACACCTGAGACTCTAAGTTTGTTTCTTGGCTCTGAATTTTGAAAGTGACTCTACTGAAAGTTGGAGAAAAAAATTTTTTTTTGGCCACTCCATTTGGCATGTGGGATCTTGGTTCCCAGACCAGGGATTAAACCTGTGTCCACTGCATTGGAAGCATGGAGTCTTAACCACTGGACTCCAAGGAAATTCCAAGAAAGTCTTTACTTGTAACTAGCTTTGCACATGAGAAAGAATGTGCAAAGCTTTTTGTGGAGTTTAAGTTTGGTCATTAAATCCTCTCAGTACATCTCTGGCCATTTAATAAAATGCAGCATCCTTCATCGGAGAAGGCAATGGCACCCCACTCCATTACTCTTGCCTGGAAAATCCATGGACAGAGGATCCTGGTAGGCTGCAGTCCATGGGGTCGCTAAGAGTCGGACACAACTGAGCGACTTCACTTTCACTTTTTACTTTCATGCATTGGAGAAGGAAATGGCAACCCACTCCAGTGTTCTTGCCTGGAGAATCCCAGGAACGGGGGAGCCTGGTGAGCTGCCGTCTATGGGGTTGCACAGAGTCGGACATGACTGAAGCTACTTAGCAGCAGCAGCAGCAGCATCATCCTTCATAGGTAATTGTACTGTTACTGACATAAATGTATCATTAATGTATTCATTCAATAGATGAGTACTTAACATCTGTTATGTTTCAACAGTCATAGAAATGGTTTTGTACTGATTTTTGCACATATTCTATTTTAATCCCACTAGAATTGAAAGGCTCACATTTTAAAATTTTTAATTTAAAAGACAAGCAAAAGACACAAAACAGATCTATCATAAATAAAACTGAATATTATATAATAAATTAAATATAAATTATAGTAAATTATAGAAATATATAATGTATGAATTATATTTATGTAAATATTATATATAATTTTAATATATTTTAGATTTTAAGATTAAGAATCACTAACTTTATATAATTTAATATAGTATATTTCTATGATGGGCTTCCCAGGTGTCTCAGTGGTAAAGAATTCGCCTGCCACGCAGGAGCCTCAGGTTCAAACCCTGGCTGGATAAGATTCCCCTGGAGAAGGAAATGGCAACCCACTCCAGTATTCTTGCCTGGGAAATCTCATGGATAGAGGAAACTGGCAGACAACAGTCCACAGGGTTACAAAAAGAGTTGGACACAACTTGTTATCTAAATAACAATTTATATAATATGTGATTATGATTTATATATTATTTATATATGATATATAATTTTAATTTTATGTAATTCATATATCATTATTTATATTAAATAACATATATATTATTTACATTATATAATGCACATACTACATAAATATAATTTTTGATAAAAGATAATATTATATAATTACAATATAAATTATAATTATATTGTAACTATATTTATTATATAACTATAATAAGGAATTGAGCCTTATCTTGCTAGCATGTGAAATGACCACAACTGTATGGTAATTTGAACATTCTTTGGTATTGCCTTTCTTTAGGAATGGAATGAAAACAGACCTTTTCCAGTCCTGTGGTCACTGCTGAGTTTTAAAAATTTGCTGACATATTGAGTGCAGCACTTTAACAGCATCATCTTTTAGGATTTGAAATATAACTATATTTATTTTATAACTATGTTTGTTATATAAGTTATTATGTAAGAAAATCTGTTACTGTTTCTACTTTTTCCCCACCCATTTGCCATGAAGTGATAGGACCGGATGCATGATCTTAACTATATTTATTATATAAGTTATAGTTTATATAATAAATATAAGTATGATCATAAGTCTTCTGTAATCAATTAGATGTGATTCATGGGGTCACAAAAAGTCAGACATGACTGAGCGACTGAACTGTACTGAACTGTGAAAGTTTATATATAAATTACATGTAATTTCTGTAATATATATTTTATATTTTAAGATTGAGTCATTAAATTTATGTAATTTAATACACTATATAATATGTAACATCTATTTATATTTGATGTTTAATTATAATCATAACACTAATGAAGAGAAGCGAAAGACAAGGGAGAAATGGAAAGATATACTCAATTGAATGCAGAGTTGCAAAGAATAGCAAGGTGAGATAAAAAAAACCTTAAGTGAACAATGTAAAGAAATAGAGAAAAACAATAGAATGAGAAAGACTAGAAATCCTTCAAGAAAATGAGAGATATCAAGGGAACATTTCATGTAAGAATCAGCATGATAAAGGACAGAAATATTAAGGACCTAACAGAGGCAGAAGATACTAACAAGAGGTGGCAAGAATATACAGAACTATAGAAAAAAAATCTTAATGACTTGGATAACCACAATGGTGTGATCTGTCACCTAGAGCCAGACATCCTGGAATGTGAAGTCACGTGGGCCTTAGGAAGCATTATTATGAACAAAGCAAGTGGAGGTGATGAAATTCCAGCTGAGCTATTTCAAATCCTAAATAGCACTTTGATGCTATTAAAGTGCTGCACTCAATATGTCAGCAAATTTTTAAAACTCATCAGTGACCACAGGACTGGAAAAGGTCTGTTTTCATTCCATTCCTAAAGAAAGGCAATGCCAAAGAATGTCCAAACTACCATACAATTGTGCTCATTTCACATGCTAGCAAGATAAGGCTCAACTCCTTTAAGCTAGGCTTCAACAGGAGGTGAACTGAGAAGTTCCAGATGTTCAAGCTGCATTTAGAAAAGACAGAGGAACCAGAGATCAAATTGCCAGCATCCTTTGGATTGTGGAGAAAGCAAAGAAGTTCCTGAAAAACCATCTGCTTCATTGACTATGTGAAAGCCTTTGACTGTATGGACCACAATGAGCTGTGGAAAATTCCTAAACATATGGGAGTACCAGACCACCTGTCTCCTGAGAAACCTATATGCAGGTCAATAAGCAACAGTTAGAACTGGACTTGGAACAGCACACTGGTTAAAAATTAGGAAAGGAGTATGTCAAGGCTGTATATTGTCACCCTGCTTATTTAACCTCTATGCAGAGTACCTCATGCGAAATGCCAGGCTGGATAAATCACAAGCTGGAGTCAACATTGCTAGGAGAAATATCAACAATCTCAGAAACGCAGATGATAGCACTCTAAAATGGCAGAAATTGAAGAGGAACGAAAGAGCTGCTTGATAAGCATGAAAGAGGAGAGTGAAAAAACTGGCTTAAAACTCAACATTCAGAAAACTAAGATCATGCATCCGGTCCCATCATTTCATGGGAAATGGGTGGGGAAAAAGTGGAAACAGTGACAGATTTTCTTGTCTTGGGTTCTAAAATCACTGCAGATGGTGACTGCAGCCATGAAATCAAAAGACACTTTCTCCTTGGAAGAAAAGCTACAACAAACCTAGACAGCATATTAAAAAGCAGAGACATCACTTTGCCAACAAAGGTCCATCTAGTCAAAGCTATGGTTTTTCCAGTAGTTATGCACAGATGTGAGAGTTGGATCATGAAGAAGGCTGAGCACTGAAAAATTAATGCTTTCGAGTTGGGGTGCTGGAGAAGATTCTTGAGAGCCCCAGGGACAACAAGGAGATCAAACCTGTCAATCCTAAAGGAAATCAAACCTGAATATTCATTGAAAGAACTGATGCTGATGCTGAAGCTCCAATACTTTGGTCACGTTATGTGAACAGCCAACTCATTGGAGTAGACCCTGATGCGGGGAAAGATTGAGGACTGAAAAAGGGGGCAGCAGAGGGTGAGATGGTTGGATAGCATCATGGACTCAATGGATATGAGTTTGAGCAAACTCTGGGAGATAGAGAAGGACAGGGGAGCCTTGGGTGCTACAGTCCATGGGGTCACAAAAAGTCCTAAGTGACTTAATGACTGAATAACAACAACATAACATTTATGTTGTGAACAAAGAATGTTTCCTGCTGTTTCAGTAAACAAAGGATGTTTTAACCGTAAAGCCTTTATCCCTGGAGCCACCTCTAGTGGTCCACCCTGAGGGAAATTCAGGAAGGGAAAAACAGAGTATTGCCCTTAGATAGTTAAGATGCTTATCAAAGGAATGATTATAAACCCAGACTCTTGCATCTTCCCATACAGGGAAAAGCACTAAAACCTTTAATTTGTTGATTTAAGATGTCTGTTTTTGTGATTAGCAGTAGTATTTGAATATAGACTACATCTGTTTGTTTTTTCAGCAAAAACTCCTCTATATCCTGGCTTCTCCATTACCTCTTTGGAATAGTCCCTCAGAATTATCTGACAGGCTGCTGTTCTGGACTACAGTTTTCATTAATGCCCTGAATAAAATATAATTCTCAATCTTCAAGGTATGCATTTGTTTTCGGTCAACAATATATAATTATTTGCATATATTATACTACTTTATATTTATGTTTATGATTTATGTTATGTATCTAGATATTGTTTATCTATGATAAATATAAATATAGTCATAAAGCTTCTGTCAGGCATTTTTTGTTGTTGTTAGAATAGTCAAACTTGAATGGAGAAAACAGTGGGAGAAGAGTTGAGTGAAGCTAGACCAAAACTCTATGACCCCTTATAGCTGGTTAAAAGATTGCTAGCTAATGAGGGAATATCATTTTTGACAAAGGTCTTAAAAGTCTTTCCGAGTTTGTTTAATCATCACTGCTTCATTCACATTAGCTTTTTCTTTGTTTTGTTTTGTTGGTTCATTTAGGAAGCTAGAGCTTCCCTAGTGGCTCAGCTGGTAAAGAATCTGTCTGCAGTGCAGGAGACCTGGGTTTAATCCCTGGGTTGGGAAGATCCCCTGGAGAAGGGAAAGGCTACCCACTCCCGTATTCTGGCTGGAGAATTCCATGGACTGTATAGTACAAGCGGTTATAAAAAGCCAGATAGACTGAGCGAGTTTCACACTGAGCATATTGGGTCTGTATAATAAATGAAGGGTTATGGGGGAAGGAACAGGAGCATTAAGAAAAGATTGCCAGTTGTAAAAAGAATTCAGACTAACCATTTGACAGTTCTGCCTGGGGCTGTTCCTGTTCTTTGTAAACAACCAACTGGGTAATAGATAACACTTAAACTTGAGGTCACATATTGTTTTCAAAATATAATTAAGATCTTTTAAAACTATCTCTGAAGATTTCACTGTAACATTTTTGGATAAATTGCCACTCAGTTAATATTTGACTTTTTTACTTAGAACAAAAGAAAAAAATAAAGCCAACTTTTCAATAGAGATTCTTAAGATTTGTTAAATTATACTTTAAAATCATGTTTTGATCAATTTTCCTTTTCATTTCATAGCATAGTTACTTTATATGACCTTATTTATTCATTTATGAAAGAAAATGCTTATAAATGAAAGTTCTGTGACTAGGAAACTTTTTAAGATCATATTTTTTCCTGGAAATATGTTAATTTTGAGCAATAAGCTCATGTTTCTTTTCAGAAAATATTTATTTTTATTTTTAAAATTTTTATTGGAGTAGAGTTGATTTACCATGTTATGTTAGTTTCTGTTGTACAGCAAAGTGAATCAGTTATACATATACATATATCCACTCTTTTAAAGATTGTTTTCCCATATAGGTCATTACAGAGTATTGGGCAGAATTCCCTGTGCTATACAGTTGGTCCTTATAAGTTACCTATTCTATGTATAGTAGTGTGTATATGTCAATTCCACACTCTCAGTTTATCCCTTCTCTTCCCCTCTGGTACCCTTAAGTGTGTTTTCTACATTGGTGACTCTGTTTTATAAATAGGTTCATTTGCACCATTTTTTAAGGTTCCACATATAAGCAATATGATATTTGCTTTTCTCTGCCTGACTGACTTCGCTTACTGTGATAATCTCTAGGTCCATCCATGTTGCTACAAATGGTATTACATTATTCTTTTTTATGACTGAGTAATATTTCATTGTATATAAGTACCACATCTTCTTTATCCATTCATTTATCTTGGCTATTATAAATAGTGCTGCTATGAACATTTGGGTGCATGTATCTTTTTGGATTAGAGTTTTCTCTAGTATATGCCCAAAAGTAGGGTTTCTGGGTCATATGGTAGTTCTAGTTTTAGTTTTCTAAAGAACTTCCATAGTGGCTACACCAGCTTACATTCCCATCAAGAGTATAGGAAGGTTCCCTTTTCTCCACACCCTCTCCAGCATTTGTTTGTAGACGTAAAAAAAAAAATTTTTTTTTTATTGAAGTACAGTTGCTTTACCGTGTGTTAGTTTCAGGGGAATCTTTCAGTTTTTTTGAAGTGTAAAAGCAGACCTCTTCATCCTGGGAAATCTGATTAATTTAATAATCAGCAATTAAAAGTTGATGTGTAAGCAATAAGTTTTGAGATGATGTGATGATATGACTAAAAACTGAAAAGAAACTGTAAAAACTGTTGCAAGCAATGGTGTAATTAGTATAGCAGCAGAATTAAGATTAACATCCAGGACTTACGTAGTGGTCCATTGGTTAAGAATCTGCCTGCCAATCAGGAGACAAGGGTCCCATCCCTGGTCTGGGAAGATCCCACATGCTGCGGGTCAGCTAAGCCCCTGCGCCACAACTACTGAAGCCTGTGCACCATAGAGCCTGTGTTCAGCAATAAGGGAAGCCACCACAATGAGAAGCTCATGCAAACCCCAACTGGGAAGTAGTCCCTGCTCACGCAACTAGAGAAAGCCCACATACAGCAATGAAGACCCAGTGCAATGAAATAAATAAAAAAGCTATGACCAACCTAGAAAGCATATTAAAAAGCTGAGGTATTACTTTGCTATCAAAGGTCCATCTAGTCAAAGCTATGGTCTATCCAGTAGTCATGTATGGATGTGAGAGTTGGACTATAAAGAAAGCTGAGTGCTGAAGAATTGATGCTTTTGAACTGTGGTATTGGAGAAGACTCTTAAGAGTCCCTTGGACTGCAGGGAGATCCAACCTGTCAATCCTAAAGGAAATCAGTCCTGAATATTCATTGAAAGAACTGATGCTGAAGCTGAAACTCCAATAGTTTGGCCACATGATGTGAAGAACTGACTCATTTGAGAAGACCCTGATGCTGGGAAATATTGAAGGCAGGAGGAGAAGGAGTCAACAGAGGATGAGATGGTTGGATGGCATCACCAACTTGATGGACATGAGTTTGAGTAAACTCTGGAAGTTGGTGATGGACAGGGAAGCCTGCCATGTTGCAGTCCATGGAGTTGCAAAGAGTTGGACACAACTGAGTGACTGAGCTGAATTGAACTTGAAACTTTAAACAAAGAATTGATATACAAAAATGGAATACATTTCATATCTATAATATGTAAATATCTAAACAGAAACAATTTGAATAAAATAGAAGACTCAAAATTAAACATAATCACTGATACACCTAGACATAAGCTCAACAAGCAATGTCTAAAACTTCCACAAGGAAAATTATGAAACACTGCTGAAAGATTTAAAAGTATACTTGAACAAATGGAACAGATATGTATTTCTGGATATTATACAGATTTCATTTATTTCTAAATTAATTATTATATTAATATAATATCAATACAAATGCTACCGTTTTTTTCTTTCCTGACATCAGAAAAGTTGATTTGGAAGAAAAAAGTAAGAATAGATATGAGAATCTTAAAAAAAAAAAAAGAGGGTAATAAGAGCATGCTAGTCCTACGTATTACGTCATACTTGAAAACTCTATAATTAAAATAGCAGCATTACAGCATGAGTAGAAGAAGAAAATAAACCCAAAGACAAAGGAAATTGTAGTATAAAATCATCTCGTAACAGTAAGGAAAAAGTGAATTTATTTAAAGAACTGCTATTAGCGTAAGTGGATTGTAGTAGAGAAAAGAAAATTGGTTTATTCCCCATCTTGCACATCAGGACAAATTCTAAGTGTCATATGGTTAAATTAAACCACACAAATAGTAGAATAAACCATGGGTGAAAACTATGGTCCGGGCATAGGAAAAATTTTCCTAACTATAACTCAAGATACAAAAGTCGTAAAGGAAAACACTGATAATTTGACATCCTCAAGAACTGGATGTAGAACAGCAGAGTGGTTCCAAATCGGGAAAGGAGTATGTCAAGTCTATATATTATCACCCTGCTTATTTAACTTATATGCAGAGTACATCATGCACAGTGCTGGGCTGGATGAAGCATAAGCAGGAATCAAGATTGCCGGGAGAAATATCAATAACCTCAGATATGCAGATAACACCACCCTTAATGCAGAAAGAGAAGAAGAACTAAAGATCCTGTTGATAAAAGTGAAAGAGGAGAGTGATAAAGTTGGCTTAACTCAACATTCAGAAAGCTAAGATCATGGTATCCGGTCCCATCACTTCATGGCAAATAGATGGGGAAACAACGAAAACAGTAACAGACTTTATCTTTTTGGGCTCCAAAAATCACTGCAGATGGTGACTGCAGCCATGAAATTAAAAGATGCTTGCTCCTTGGAAGAAAAGTTATGACCAACCTAGAAGTGAAGTGAAGTGAAGTGAAGTGAAGTTGCTCAGTCGTGTCCCACTCTTTGCGACCCCGTGGACTGTAGCCTACCAGGCTTCTCCATCCATGGGATTCTCCAGCCAAGAATATTGGAGTGGGATACCATTTCCTTCTCCAGGGGATCTTCCCGACCCAAGGATCGAATCCAGGTCTCCCGCATTGGAGGCAGACGCTTTAACCTCTGAGCCACCAGGGAAGCCCTATGACCAACCTAGATAGCATATTAAAAAGCAGAGACATTACTTTGCCAACAAAAGTCCGTCTAGTCAAAGCTGTGGTTTTTCCAGTAGTCATGTATGGATGTGAGAGTTGGACTATAAAGAAATCTGAGGGCCGAAGAATTGATGCTTTTGAACTGTTGTGTTGGAAAAGATTCTTGAGAGTCCCTTGGACTGCCAGGAGATCCAACCAGTCCATCCTAAGGAAATCAGTCTTGAATATTCACTGGAAGGACTGATGCTGAAGCTGAAATGCCAATAGTTCGGCCACCTGATGCGAAGAACTGACTCATTTGAGAAGACCCTGATAGCTGGGAAAGATTGAAGGCAGGAGGAGAAGGGGACAACAGAGGATGAGATGGTTGGATGGCATCACCAGTTCAATGGACATGAGTTTGAGCAAGCTCTGGGTGTTGGTGATGGACAGGGAGGCCTGGCATACTGCAGTCCATGGGGTCACAAAGAGTCAGAGATGACTGAGTGACTGAACTGAACTGAAGACTTAGAAACAACAAACTTTTGCATTGGAAAAAACAAATAAATAAAAATAATGAAGGGCAAAGTAAAAATAACAAAATGGGAAGAACATTTGCATTTTGTATCAAGACAAAGGTGCATAATTCTAATATGTAAAAAGCTTGTACGTAGCAGAGGTAAAAACAAGTTATAGATCCTGTAGTAAAATAAGTAAAAATTTAAATAGACAGCTTAATAGAAAAAGAAATACAGATGGCCTTAATCATTTGCAAGGTGTTCAACATTGCTGATACAGCAGAAACACAGCTTAAGAAACGAATCGCCAGTCCAGGTTCAATGCAGGATGCAGGATGCTTGGGGCTGGTGCACTGGGATGACCCAGAGGGATGGTATGAGAAGGGAGGTGGGAGCAGAGTTCAGGATGGGGAACACGTGTACATCTGTGGCGGATTCATGTTGATATATGGCAAAACCAAGACAATATTGTAAAGTAATTAGCCTCCAATTAAAATAAATAAATTTAAATTAAAAAAAAAAAAACTCAGCATCCGAAAAATGAAGTTCATGGCATCCTGTCCCATCACTTCATGGCAAATAGATGGGGAAACAGTGGAAACAACGAGAGACTTTCTTTTCTTGGGCTCCAAAATCACAGTAGATGGTGACTGAAGCCATAAAATTCAACGACGTTTGCTCCTTGGAAGAAAAGCTATGACAATCCAAGAGAGCATATTAAAAATCAGAGACATTACTTTGCCTACAAAGGTCTGTCTAGTCAAAGCTGTGGTTTTTCCAGTAGTCAGTCATGTATGGATGTGAGAGTTGGACCATAAACAGAGCTGAGGGGCAGAGAATTGATGCTTTTGAACTGTGGTATTGGAGAAGACTCTTGAGAGTCCCTTGGACTGCCAGGAGATCCAAGCAGTCAATCATAAAGGAAATGAGTCCTGAATATTCATTGGAAGGACTGATGCTGCAGCTGAAGCTCCAATACTTAGGCCACCTGATGTGAATAACTAACTCATTAGAAAGACACTGATGCTGGGAAAGACTGAAGGCTGTAAGAGAAGGGGACAACAGATGATGAGATGGTTGGATAGCATCACCAACTCGATGGACATGAGTTGGAACAAGCCCCGGGAGTGGGTGATGGACAGTGAAGCCTGGTGTGCTGCAGTCCATGGGGTCGCAAAATTCGGACACGACTAGCAAATGAACTGTACTGATACTGTTAGCAAACATGTATGAAGGATAGTCTTGGTTTTGACAATTAATACCACTGTAGTTACATTTCTGCATTTAAATCTTTGGGCATATACATGACTGATTTCTAGAAACTGAAGTCTTGGGTCAGGGTGTAAGGAAAGATATTTAATTACTTAGGTACCAATGATAGTTGGTACACTTGGTCCCATTGAGAAACCTGCCTTTTCTAAGTGCCACACAATCATATTGGTTACAGATACACAGCTTGTGGCCATAGAAAGGTGGTGCTCCTTGGGTCTCCCACAGGGTGCGACCCCCAGCTGAAGTGTGGGTGTTTTCAGGCTGGTGGATCTGATCTCTACAATGCTTCTGGCTTCACAGACCAAGCTCCTTCCCAATAAAAGCAGGAAATAACCAAAAAAAAAAAAAAAAGTACACTGAGATCCCATTTCCCATTAACAGAATTGGCCAAAACCCAAAAGCTTGATAACACCCCCAAATGGCTTGATGAGGCAATCTCATACTGGTAGGAATGCAGAATGGTAAAATTTCTAGTGGAGGGTGAGTTGGCAGAATGACTTAGTTGGCACCAAATTCTTACTTTTAGGAACCTATTTTGAATAAACCACCAGGGGAAAATAGGAAGATATTCATTGCAACAGAAGACTGGGAAAAAACCCAAATGTCCATCATTAGGGGACTGGTTGAATGCTATGTTACATCCACTCAATGAGATACTGTGTAAGGATAAAGAGAAGTGAGAAAGATCATATACATATACCCTATGAACTCGTCACTGGAATGAAAAGATTAAAATAGACCCAAAAGAGGTGACCACTGGCTGCAGCATACAGTGCTTATTCATGAATTGGCAAACTTTCTGTAAAGGCTAGATTACTAAACATTTAGTCTCTGTGGTCTCAGAGTCTCTGCCACAACTATTAAACTCTGCTCTTATGATGCAAAAGAAGGCATTGGCAACATGTATACAAATGGGCTAGATGTAAATGCTTTCCAGTAAAACTTTGCTTTCAAAGATGAGCAATGGCCAGATTCAGCCTACTGGCTATAGTTTGCAGACACCTGACAGACTTTGGAAAGAAATTAATGAGGCAAATTGAATACTGATTGGACAGAAGAATTGAGGCAAGAGTGAAGGAGCCCTTCTATTTGGAAAGGGGAGCAATGAGAGGAACAGAGCAGTTACTGGTCCACTAAAATACTGGAATCCTTGCAAACAGCGTGCTCCTGTGGAGTGGGGGCTCTTCCAAGTTTACATCCTTTGTCTTGGTTCCTGTAAGTAGATTTTCAGATCCTTGTATCCTCTGACGTTAGCCCTGCCTTCTGGGAGTTCCCGCGTTTTCAGTTACCATTGTTGGCCCTAGCTTAATATACTCTCCTTGGAGCTGAGCAGCCTCTCAGTCTGCTTCCTGGGCTGGATTATTTATTGTTGGCTTAGCACCTGCACTCCTTTCTAAGGTTGGGAACTAACATTTCTCAGAATCCCCTTCTTTAGAGGGTGTGGGATAGAGTTGGCCAGTTAGAGGGACTTAGGTGAGATGAGAAGGACGACAGAAGCAGAAGATACTTCTCTTGGAAGGTTATGACAATCAGATACAATATGTAGAGGTGCCTGGTGGGCCTCCTGTTCCCTCCTCCTGCTCCAGCTAATCTTCTTGATTGCTGGTGGCACTGACCTCAAGCCCTTGTAAGCTTGACTGGGGCACAGAGCTCTCCACAAGCACCTCCTTTGCTCAGCCTTCCAGCTCCTCTCTGGCAGTGAGACGCACAGTTTCTTGTGTTTTCCTGCAGGCTCCAGCTTGTCCCCTTGTGCCAGTGTGTCAGGATAAAGTCACCAGTGACTACTTCTCCAATCCTTCATCTCCTACTTCTGAGACTTTCACTAACTTAGCTCAATGCATAGGTGGGTAAACTCAAATTCCCAAAGTAAATCTCTTATTCCTTGTAATACTTAAGTGGCTCTGTTTTCCTGTGAAGTCAAAGTGTTAGTTGCTCAGTCATGTCCCACTCTTTGCAATCCTGTGGACTGTAGCCCGCCAGGCTCTGTTCATGGGCTTCTCCAGGCAAGAAAACTGGAGTGGGTTGCCATTCCCTTCTGCAGGGGATCTTCCTAACCTAGGGACTGAACCCTGGTGTCCTGCTTTGCAGGCAGATTCTTTACTGTCTGAGCCACCAGGGACGCCCTTAACTTCAAATGATTATGCTACCCGTGGAAAGTTGAGGGCAAGGGTCATTTTATATCTCAAATAGTCTTTCATTTCTAGTATTAAATGGATAATCTTTTGGAGGACAACTCCGTCAAAAACATACATGGCTTCTGGTCTAGTTGATTTCATTTAGTTCCTTGTACCAGTATCGATACCAACAATTCTTTTGATACATGCTTCTTTTCTCTTTTGGAGGACAACTCCGTCAAAAACATACATGGCTTCTGGTCTAGTTGATTTCATTTAGTTCCTTGTACCAGTATCGATACCAACAATTCTTTTGATACATGCTTCTTTTCTCTTTTGGAGGACAACTCTGTCAAAAACATACATGGCTTCTGGTCTAGTTGATTTCATTTAGTTCCTTGTACCAGTATCGATACCAACAATTCTTTTGATACATGCTTCTTTTCTTAAAGTTATCTCTGGACACTTGAAATGAATCAGATTTTTATCAGCAAGCCATACCTTAAGCCTGTTCTCTCTCTGCCTTATGTTCAACTTAAAAGGAGTTTTGTTTGCTCTCTTAACTGACTCTGAAGTTTTAAAATGAGGTAACATGGGTTTATAATATGGTTCATGTGTGCAATGTTATATTTTGACTTCTGTACACCTTACAGTGTTCTCACCACCAAAAGTCTATTTCCATCTGTCATCATACAATTGATCCTCTTTACCCATTTTGCCCTCCTCCCTCTCCTTCCCTTCTGGTAAGCACAACTCTGTTCTCTATCTCTACCTTCCACCTGTTTGTTATTTTTTGGTTTATTTATTTGGTTTTATTTGTTTATTTGACCACACTGAGAGCCATGTGGGATCTTAGTTCCATGACCAGGGATCAAACCTGGAGCCTCTTGCACTGAATGCTAGGAATTTTAATCACTGGACCATCAGGGAAGTCCCTATTTTGTTTTATTTTGTTTGCTTGTCTTCTCCTGGATTTGCAGATGTAAAAGTCTAGTCTGCAGTAAATCAGATAATACTCCATCACTTCTATTGTAGTCTTCATATGCATTCCATGCTTGTGTGTGTGAACTGGGAATATGTAGGATGTTGTAACACGACTGAAGCGACTTAGCAGCAGCAGCAGCAGGATGTTGTAAACTGTCAGACATAAGGAGAGGCCTGGAGTTCTTAGGGAGGAGGATGTGAAGTAGTAAGGTCATTTGTAACATCATTGCCCATTTTGAAGGCATTGGATGGTGGGCTTTTTAGATGTGACTCTGTGGGATTTTAGGAGTAATTGGCCAGAACCATCACTGACATCTTTAAATTTCAAAGGAAGTGCTGACTGAAAAGATACACAATGTGAGAGTTGTGAGGGCAAATTGAGGACTTCACGCCAGGAGCCAGTACCTCCGATAGCTCTGAGAGACTGCTCCAAACAGGCAGTGGTGGTGGTAGTTCAGTCACTCAGTCATGTCCTGCTCTTTGTGACCCCATGGGCTGCAACACACTAGGCTTCCCTGTCCTTCACCATCTCCTAGAGCTTGCTCAAGCTCATGTCGATTGAGTCAGTGATGCCATCCTACCATCTCATCCTCTGTCATCCCCTTTTCCTCCTGCCTTCAATGTTTCCGAGGATCACAGTCTTTCCCAATGAATCAGCTCTTTGCATCTGGTGGCCAAAGTATTGGAGCTTCAGCATCAGTCCTTTAAGTGAATATTCAGGGTTGATTTCCTTTAGTATTGACTGCTTTGATCTCTTGCAGTCCAAGGTACTCTTAAGAGTCTTTTCCAACACCAAAATTCAAAAGCATCAATTCTTTACCACTCAGCCTTCTTTATGTTTCAACTCTTACAGCCATACATGACCACAGGAAAAACCATAGTTTTGACTATATCGATCTTTGTTGGTGAAATACTGTCTCTGCTTTTTAATATGCCATCTAGCTTTCATGGCTGCAGTCACCATCTGCAGTGATTTTGGAGCCCCCAGAAATAAAGTCTGTCACCGTTTTCATTGTTTCCCCATCTATTTGCCATGAAGTGATGGGACTGAATGCCATGATCTTCGTTTTCTGAATGTTGAGCTTTAAGCCAGCTTTTTCACTCTCCTCTTTCACTTTCATCAAGAGGCTCTTTAGTTCCTCTTCACTTTCTGCCATAAGGGTGGTGTCATCTGCATGTCTGATGTTATTGATATTTCTCCCAGAAATCTTGATTCCAGCTTGTGCTTCATCCAACCCTGCATTTCACATGATGTACTCTGCATAGAAGTTAAATAAGCAGGGTGACAGTATACAGCCTTGAAGTACTCCTTTCCCGATTTGGAACCAGTCTGTTCTTTCATGTCCAGTTCTAACTGCTGCTTCTTGACGTGCATACAGGTTTCTCAGGAGGAAGGCAAGGTGGTCTGGTATTCCCATCTCTTTGAGAACTTTCCACAGTTTGTTGTGATCCACACAGAAGGCTCAAGAGGCAGTGGGGGGAGGTCCATATATAAGATTTTGGTGAAGGGGGAGTTCAATGCAATCAAGCGCTTACTTTACACAAGGCTTTCTGCTAGTCATGAGGAGCTGATGTCACCATGAAGGGATTTAGTGCCTTTCTAGATATGAAGAGATGTAAGGGTTGGAATCATGAAATCAGTTCCTGAAAATATCTAACTATCTAAAGTCTTGTTCCACCGTTTCCCTGGAGCACAGAGTGCCCCACTCTCCACTCTGCATTCCCCTCAGGGGATATTGAAGGCCAGTAGCTGCAGCAGCACAAGATTCAGCTTCTGCAGAGGCAGATGGCAAATGCCCTTGTTGTTGTTGTTCAGTCTCTGGAAAAATGCTTTTGGCAAGTAAGTGCCAATTTATTTGGCACTTGAAGTATGGCAAATTCTGTAGACTAAATGTTTGTGTGTCTCCCAAATTGATTTGTTGAAACCAGAGGAACCAGAGATCAAATTGCCAACATCCGCTGGATCATGGAAAAAGCAAGAGAGTTCCAGAAAAACATCTATTTCTGCTTTATTGACTATGCCAAAGCCTTTGACTGTGTGGATCACAATCAACTGTGGAAAATTCTGAAAGCGATGGGAATACCAGGCCACCTGACCTGCCTCTTGAGAAACCTATATGCAGGTCAGAAAGCAACAGTTAGAACTGGACATGGAACAACAGACTGGTTCCAAATAGGAAAAGGAGTACGTCAAGGCTGTATATTGTCACCCTGTTATTTAACTTATATGCAGAGTACATCGTGAGAAATGCTGGACTGGAAGAAACACGAACTGGAATCAAGATTGCTGGGAGAAATATCAATAACCTCAGATATGCAGATGACACCACCCTTATGGCAGAAAGTGAAGAGCAACTAAAGAGCCTCTTGATGAAAGTGAAAGAGGAGAGTGAAAAAGTTGGCTTAAAGCTCAACATTCAGAAAACGAAGATCATGGCATCTGGTCCCATCACTTCGTGGGTAATAGATGGGGAAACAGTAGAAACAGTGTCAAACTTTATATTTTTGGGGTCCAAAATCACTGCAGATGGTGATTGCAGCCATGAAATTAAAAGGCACTTACTCCTTGGAAGGAAAGTTATGACCAATCTAGATAGCATATTGAAAAGCAGAGACATTACTTTTCCAACAAAGGTCCATCTAGTCAAGGCTATGGTTTTTCCAGTAGTCATGTATGGATGTGAAAGTTGGACTTTGAAGAAAGCTGAGTGCCGAAAAATTGATGCTTTTAAACTGTGTTGTTGGAGAAGACTCTTGAGAGCCCCTTGGACTGCAGGGAGATCCATCCAGTCCATTCTAAAGGAGATCAGTCCTGGGTGTTCTTTGGAAGGACTGATGCTAAAACTGAAACTCCAATACTTTGGCCACCTGATGCCAAGAGTTGACTCATTGGAAAACACTCTGATACTGGGAGGGATTGGGGGCAGGAGGAGAAGGGGACGACAGAAGATGAGATGGCTGGATGGCATTACTGACTTGATGGACATGGGTTTGGGTGAATTCTGGGAGTTGGTGATGGACAGGGAGGCCTGGTGTACTGCAGTTCATGGGGTCACAAGAAGTCGGACACAACTGAACGACTGAACTGAACTGAACTGAACTGAATCCGTAACATCAGAGTATTTGGAAGTGGAGATTTTTGGAGGTGATTAGATCATGAAAGTGGAGCCCTTGTGAATGGGATTAGTGTCCTTATGAAGGAGCCCTAGAGAACTCCCTCATCTGTTCTTCATGTGAGCACAAGGGCCATCTATTAACCAGGAAGCAGGTTCTCACCAGACACTGGATGTGCTGATGCCTTGATCTTGGACTTCTCAGCCTCCAGAACTACGAGAGATAAATGTCTGTTCTTTATGAGCCACCCAGTCTGTGGTTCTTTTGTTATAGCAGCCTGAATGTATTGATATAGCAAGTGTAAGAAATCCTCTTTCCTTGTTGTTCAGTCGCTCAGTTGTGTCAGACTCTTTGCAACCCCATGGACTGCAGCATGCCAGGCTTCCCTGTCCTTCATCTCTCCCAGAGTTTGCTCAAAGTCATGTCCATTGAGTCGGTAATCCTATCCAGCCAGCTCATCCTCTGTCATCCCCTTCTCTTCCTGCCTTTGATCTTTTCCAGCATCAAGGTCTTTTCTAATGAGTCGGCTCTTCACATCAGGTGGCCAAAATACTGGAGCTTCAGCTTCAGCATCAGTCCTTCTAATGAATATACAGGATTGATTTCCTTTAGTATTGATTAGTTTGATCTCCTTGCTGTCCAAGGACCCCTCAAGAGTCTTCTCCAACACCACAGCTCAAAAGCATCAAGCCTCTTTCCTTGCCTAGTAGCCATTCCTCCTCTAATCCTTCCTACCTCCCCTTCATATTGCTCTTTGCCTTGTTGTGGCTTCTTTTACCTTTCAAGGTTGTGACCAATGTCTATCCAAATTTAAACCTAATTACTGAGTAAAAATGTCGAAACCCCAAAGACCTAATGCAAAAGGTTTGTTCTAGCCTTAAGTGCTAGGAATTACTTTAAGTTCATTCTTTTGATTCAACCATAACCCACTTGGCTGGATTTTAAGCATCACCTACTTTTCCAACATCGCTTCTAACATTAATGATATTTCCAGAATACCCCAGGTTATAAACACCAAAGGATAAAAAAAAAAGTAAGAGGAACACTTCCACATTGCAGGGTGATGACATGAACCCCTGCTTAATCAAATTCCCAGCCAATCATAAATACCAAGGTCATCTGAACAGATTGATTGCTTTTGCATACCAAAACTCTGATTTAAATTCTCAAGCCTCCATAACTTCAGAATCAATAAACATTTATTATTGTCCTTATTTGTACCTCTGAATAAATCACTGTGTAATTTTACCTCTTAATTCTCAAAGGTGTAATATAAAAATATTGATTTTAATAGGTTTTTGTGCTACTAAAAGAATATGTAATTTATGCCTTCAAACCCTTTAGCACGATGCCTAAGGCATTGATACTGTGGCTACAAGCAATATGTGGAAACTTTTCTTTTAAAAGTCTTTTGTTGAAGTGTGACAGTCATACAGAAAGTACACATTGTAAATTGTAAATTTACAACTGTATGGATTTGTGCAAAGTGAGCACACCTGTACAGTCAGTCTCTGGATTAACACATAATAGAATATACCTGTCCGCTGGATGCTCCCCTCTCCCAATCAGTATCCCCTGAAAACGATAACCACAACCTGTTTTCTAGTACCATCAATTAACTTGGCCTGAGAATGAACTTTTTACATAAGTTGAATCCTACAACTAGAAACTTTTTGTGCTTGCTTTTAACAAATGTACAAGAAAACCCTCAACATCATGTTTAAGTAATTCATCTACATTTTTGCATTTAGTAATAGTTTTTTGATTGCTTTGTAATATGCCTTTGTATGAATATCACATTTTCTGTTGATGAACCGGTTTGAGCTATTATGAATAGTGGGGTTATGGAAATTCCTAGGTGTGACTTTTGATGAACACATGCATGCTTTCATAACTGTGAATTGCTGCTAGGTCAGAGTGTGCCCATGTCCAGCTTTAGCTGATACAGCCAAACTTTTCTAAAGTTGTTGTCAGTTTATACTCCTAGTAGCTTTCTTGTTTGTTACCTTAAGAACTTTGTCAACATGTTTTTTTGCCATGGTTTAGCCATTCTGGTGGGCATATAGTGGTACCTCACTATGGTTTTAATGTGTAATGTGGTAACTAATGATGTAAACATTTTCATGAGTTTTTGGGCCACCTTGATGTCTTTTTTTGTATAGCATTTGGTCAAGTATTTGTCTTATTTTTTCTATTAGGATGTTTGTCTCTTTTCCCCCTTCTTTGGCTGCGCTGCACAGCATGCAGGATCTTAGTTCCCTGACCAGAGATCAAACCCTTGCCCCCTGCAGTGGAAGCATGGAGTCCTAACCACTGACTGCCAGGGAAGTCCCAAGATGTTTTTGCTTCTTAAAAAATTAATTTGTAGGGGATTTTGTGTGTGTGTGTCTAGGTTTGAGTCTTTTATATATATCTTACAAATATTTTCTCTGACTCTGTGACTTATCACTTCTCTTATAATCTTTTTTGATGAACAGAAATTCTTAATTTTAAAGTTATTATATCTAATTATCTTTTGCTAATTTTTTTTTGGTTTGTTTGTTTCCTGTTTAAGACATCTTTGCCTGACCCAATTTAATGAAGATATTCTCTGTTATTTTCTTTTAGATGTGTGAGATAGCTTTATTTCTTCTTCTTCTTCTTCTTCTTTTTTTTTTTTTTTTTTGTTATTTTTGGCTGCACTTCATGGCATGCAGGATCTTGGTTCCCAGGCCAGGGATTGAACCTGTGCCCCTTGAAGTGGAAGCCACTGGACCACCAGGGAAATCTCAGCTTTATTTCTTAAAAATAATTTTCATACTAAGTATAGTAAAAGAATGCAAATGACTGTCATTGCTGTCTTTCATTTCTGTCCTTCTTAAGCAACTGGGATATACTGATGTATTTGTATTGTTATGCAGTGCAGTGTTTCCCTAAATGTTTCTTGAAGTGCTACCTGCACAAGAACAGATAAGTTGATCTCAAGTAGCTTCATGTATAAGAGGGAGACAATAAGTGTAAGTAAATGACTATGCAAAGATAGGAAGGGATAAAAGGAATAAAAGATAAAGATAAGAAAGTATGCCATGGGATGATACTATTTTTTTAGGTGGGTGGCAAGGAAGGTTGTATGAAAGAGATGGCATTTAAACCAAACCTGGTAGTGTGGATGGAATTTGGACATGAGATATAGTAAAAGTATTTCAGATAGCAAAAAAAAATGATCAAATGACTAGAATTGAAAAGATGTGGTTTATGTCTATATATGTGAAAAAGCAGTGGTAGTTTAACCAGATAGTTTAAATAAACTGTGACTAAAAAAAATTACTGACCTTGACTATTAAAAAGCAATTTCAACAGAAACCATACATGTAAATGCATGTCATGTCTTACAAAGTAGTTGTATTAATTAGTGCATTAAAGTTATATTAACAGAAACCAAATCCAGCCAGTTTAAGCCCAAGGAGAAATAGAAATAAGAGGGCATTTCATGGAATCTAGGGGTAGTGGAGCAGCTAGGCTTTGGGAACCAGTAGGAACTAAAGGTTAGAGCACCGTAGTAACCTAGGTAATTTTTTCTTCATTTATCTGTTCTGCCTCTCAGAGCCTATCTGTTTCATTTTGTCCTCTTGCTCTATAATGGTGTCTTGGTTTGCTTGGACTGCTACAACAAATATACCATAGACTGGGTGGCTTATAAACAACAGAAGTTTATATCTCACTGTTCTGGATGCTGGAATTGCAAGATAAGGATGGGGCATGGTTGAGTTCTGATGAGGACCCTCTTCTGGTTTTATATTGCTGACTTATTGTGTCCTCATTTGACAGAAAGAGAATGAGAAAGCTCTCTCTGTCTCTCTCTCTCTCTCTCTTTTTTTTTTTTAAAATAAGGACACTTGTCTCATTCATGAGGGCTATACCCATATAGCCGTAAGGTTCCTTATGATCTAATTACCTCCTAAAGTCTCCACCACCAAATATCACCACATATTGGGTTAGGATTTCAACATGTGAGTCTGGGGGGAAAGCATTCTATCCAAAATGGATTGATTTATTAATCCTAATTCCCAGGGCAGGTGTTAGAAAATAGCCTCTAAGAACTCTGAAGTAGATCTTCTCCATTCAGGACTTCAGACAGAAGTACCTGAAATCTTAACTTCCCTTAAGAAAGGCTCATTGGCTTATTGACTTAGTTTGGGTCAGGTACCCATTCCTGGTCTAATGAGTTATGACAGAGCATGGCATAGGAGGTATGTGATAGGAAGCATCATATTGGCTATTGTGATTCCTTGGAGTCTTCACATTAAAACTAAAATGATATTTGAGCCTGGGGAGGGAGTTTACAGAAAGTGGAAAGTAGATTATTTAATCAGTTTAAGAGGTGTCACCCTAGAAGGCTGTGGTAATAACTAGCAAGGTGATGTAATGTTGAGGATTATTCATTGAGCATGTATAGCAAGCCAGGTCCTTGTGTTTCTTAACTTTTTTATTTTGAAGTTATTATAGATTTACAGAGCAGTTGTACAGATAATATCCAGAACTCCTGAATGACTGTTCATCCACCTTCTCCTAATATTAATACCTTACATAATCATGGCACATTTACTAAAACTAAGAATGAACATTGTATATTGTTGTTTAAACTGTAGACTTTAATTCAGATTTCACCAGTGTTCAACTAATATCCTATTTCTGTTTAGGGTCCAATTCAGATACTACCATTTCCTTCTCCAATGGTGGCCATTTCCTTCTCCAGTGCATGAAAGTGAAAAGTGAAAGCAAAGTTGCTCAGTTGTGTCTGACTCTTCGCGACCCCATGGACTGCAGCCTACCAGCCTCGTCCATCCCTGGGATTTTCCAGGCAAGAGTACTGGAGTGAGGTGCCGTCGCCTTCTCTGTAAATCACCCTAGTTATTGATAAACATTTGGGGCAGTAATACTTTGGGGCTAAGGAAATATCCTCTTACTCCATAAAGTTTCACCCAAAGTCAATTTGAGCATTCATCCATGGGTCTTGGCTGCAGCAGGTGTTGCTGTGTCTAATGGTGATATTATTTCCCCTCATTTCTTCTCTGTTTATCCTTTGGAATTCTTTTCAAGGGAATGTATCTTCTCCTCATTTTATTTATGGATTCAGTCATTTCTATAAATAATTTTGGGCTTATGGATATTTACTTTACTTTGGGGGGTCATAATCCAATATTATCTTTATTATGTTGTTCCAGCTCTGACTGTTTAGAGCTCTTTCAGGTTGGCTTTCCTATCCTTTTGTTTTGTAGTCATCCTTTATTGTTTGTTTTTTATTTTTAAAGAACTTTTAGATGGTTCAATTTATCTATATTTTCCCTGTTCCTGTTCTAGTATCTTCTATTTCTTCAGGGAATCTTGAAAAATATCTCCTTTTATTGGAAAACGGTATTTGGAAACACAGATTCGGACTTTAGGTGTGCTGATTGCTAACTGGAATATCACTGCTTTGAAGCCCTCTCTTGTAACAGAGGTAGGAAATATCTGTATGTTTGTTAAACCATGTATATGCATAACTGTAGTTAATTTCATTTTTGTTGTTCTTCAGTCACCCAGTCATGTCCACCTCTTTTTGAAGCCCATGAACTGCAGCATGCTGGGCCTCTCTGTTCCTCACCATCTCCCGAAGGTTGCCCAAGTTCATGTCCATGGCATCAGTGATCAACACTGACATCACCATGGACATAATTATTCTCATATCTATCTGTAAATATATTATAAATATGAATTCATACTGATATCTCTAACTCCAATATAGTAACACAGGATTACTTTTTGCCTTCCTGTCTTACACATTTGTAATTTCATTCTCCAGCAGTGAGGAAACTCCTGCCAGGTGCTTTTTCTGTGATTTGGTATTAAATTGCTCAGCTATGCTATGAGAGTTATCTCAGTTCTACTGATAGGAAAACACTTAAACTTTAATAAGCTTAAGTGATTGTCTGCAGGCACAAAGAAAGCAAATGATGGAGCCAGTGGATTCAAAGCTATTTCAGTGTCATGTTTATGCATTGACTTATGGTTAAGGCTACACACTACGGAGAAGGCGATGGCACCCTACTCCAGTACTCTTGCCTGGAAAATCCCATGGACAGAGGAACCTGGTAGGCTGCAGTCCATGGGGTCGCTAAGAGTTGGACACGACTGAGCGACTTCCCTTTCACTTTTCACTTTCATGCATTGGAGAAGGAAATGGCAACCCACTCCAGTGTTCTTGCCTGGAGAATCCCAGGGACGGGGGAGCCTGGTGGGCTGCCATCTATGGGGTCACACAGAGTCGGACACGACTGAAGTGACTTAGCAGCAACACACTTAATATGATACAACTATCCTTGTACAGAGGATTAGATGGTTGCATGGCATCACCAACTCAATGGACATGAGTTTGAGTAAACTCCAGGAGTTGGTGATGGATAGGGAGGCCTGGCATGCTGCAGTCCATGGGATTGCAAAGAATCGGACATGACTGAGTGACTGGACTGAACTGAATTGAATCCTTGTATAAAATATTTTTAAAGTTAGTCTTTTAATAAATGTAACAGGTTTATTGAGATATAATTCACATCCTATAAAATTCACACATTTAAACGGTATAATTCATTCTTTTCAGTATATTCACAGAATTGTGCAACCATCAACACTATCTAATTTTAGAACATTTTCATCACTTTCCCTCCAAAAAAAATCTATAGCCAGTAGCACTAACTGCCCATTACTCCTTAACCTCCAGGTCATGGCACACACTAATCTATTTTATGATTCTATATATAGATTTACCATTTCTGAATATTTCAAATAAGTGAAATCATACAGTATGTGGTCTTTTGTGATTGTTATTTTTTAATGTAGCATAATGTTTTCAAGGTGCATACATGTTGTAGCAAGTGGCAATAATTATTTTGTCTTTTAAAATGTAATTTATATTTTTAGAGCACTTGTAGGTTCACAAAAATATTGAATAGAAAGTACAGGGAATTCTCATATACCACCTCCTACTCCAAAACACACACAGCTTCTCTCACTATCAACATTGTACATCCAAGTGCAACATTTGTTATAATTTATGAACCTACATATCATTATCACTCAAAGTCTGTAGTATTTTACAGGTTTGGACAAATATATAATGACATGTATCCACCATTATGGGCTTCCCTAATAACTCAGCTGGTAAAGAATCTGCCTGCAATGCAGGAGACCTGTGTTCAATCCCCGGGTTAGGAAGAGCCCCTGGAGGAGGGCATGGCAATCCACTCCAGTATTCTTGCCTGGAGAATGCCCATGACAGAGGAACCTGGTGGGCTATAGTCCGTGGAGTCTCAAAGAGTCAGACATGACTGAGCAACTAAGCACAGCATAGCATCCACCATTATAGTATCATACAGAATAGTTTTATTGCCCTAAAAATACTCTGCTTTTCCTGTTCACCTCTCATTCTCCCAGCTCTTGGCACCACCGATCTTTTTACTGTTTCATTAGTTTAATCTTTTTCAGAATGCCTTATAGTTGGAATCACATAACATGAAGCCTTTTCAGATTGGCTTCTTTCATTTGGTAGTATACATTTGAGTTTTCCCATATATTTCATGGCCTGATAGCTTATTATTTTTTAGTGCTGAATAATATTCCACATCTGATTTACCAGTCACTTACTGAAGAACATTCTGGTTGCTTTCAAGTTTTATCAATTAAAATTAAAGCTACCAGAGAACATCGAAATATATGAAGCAAATATTGGTGAATGTAAGGGGAGAAATTGACAACAATGCAATAATAGTAGGGGACTTTAACACCCCACGTACATCAATGAACTCATCATCTAGACAGAAAATCAATAAGGAAACAAGCTTTAAATAACATATACCAGTTAGACTTAATAGATATTTATAGGACATCCTATAGAAGATTAGAATATACATCCAGAAAGATTAGAATATACATTCTTCTCAAATGTACATGGGAAGTTCTCCAGGATAGATCACATTCTAGGCCACAAAACAAGTCTTAGCAAATTTAGGAAGATAGAAATTATATTCAGCATTTTTTTGGACCACAAATGTATGAAACCAGGAATCAATTACAGAAAGAATAATGGGAGAAACACAAACACATGGAGACAACAAATGTAAACAACATTCTACTAAAACACCAATCGACCAATGAAGCAATAAGAGAGAAATCAGAAAGTGCCTTGAGACAACTGGAAATAAAAACACAACTTTCCAAAATTTATGGAATGCAGTAAGAACAGTCCCACAAGGGACATTCATAGTGATATAGGCCTCCCTCAAAAAACAGAAAAAATCTCAAGCAACCTAATCTACCATTGAAAGGAATTAGAAAAAGAACAATCAAAGCCCAAAGTCAGCAGAAGAAAAGAAATAATAAAGATCAAGAGGAAATAAAAGAGAATAACAACAAATGCAGTATAAAAAGATCAATGAAACCAAGGCTTTTTAAAAAATTAATTTTAGAGTTGATTTACAATGTGTTAATTTTTGTTCTACATCAAAGTGATTCGGTTATACATGCATATATATATATATATGTGTGTGTGTGTGTGTGTGTGTGTGTGTGTGTATTCTTTTTCATATTCTTTTACATTATCACAGGATATTAATATAGTGATCTGTGCTATAGAGTAGGACCTTGTTGTTTATCCATTCTATGTATTATAGTTTGCATCTGCTAATCTCAAATTCCCAATCCACCCCTCCCTCCCCCTTGGCAATCACAAGTCTAGTCTCTGTCAGTGAGTCTCTTTTTGTATTGTAGATAAGTTCATTTGCATCATATTTTAGATTCTACATATTAGTATGGGTATTTGTCTTTCTCTTTCTGACTTATTCACTTAGTGTGATAATCTCTGGGTCCATCCATGTTGCTGCAAATGGCATTATATCTTTCCTTCTTATGGATGAATAGTATTCCATTGTACCACATCTTCTTTATCTGTTCATCTGTTAATGGATATTTAGATTGTTTCTGTGTCTTCGCTATTGTGACTAGTGCTGCTATGAACATAGTACTGCATGTTTCTTTTTGAATTATGCTTCTGTCCAGATAGATGCCCAGGAGTGGAATTGCTGGATCATATGGCAGCTCATTTTCATTTTGGCAGGGGGAGACCTTCATACTGTTTTCTATAGTGGCTACACCAATTTATATTTCCAGCAACAATGTAGAAAGGCTCCCTTTTCTCCACACTCCCTAAGTTTTTTTTTAAAAGATAAAACTGATAAGCTGTTAACTAGGCTCATTAAGAAAAAGGTGAGAGAACCTAGTAAATAAAATAAATGAAAGAAGAATTTACAACCCTTATTACAGAGATACAAAAAAATCATAAGAGAAAACTACTACTATATGCCAACAAATCAGACAACCTAGAAGAAATAGAGAAATTTCTAAAAATATTCAACCTTCTATGCCTGAATCAAAAAGATATAGAACAGACTGATCACTAGTGAAAATGGATTGTGTTGTTTAGTTGCTAAGTTGTTTCCAACTCTTTTGTAACCCCATGAACTGTAGCCTGCCAGGCTCCTCTATCCATGGGATTTCCCAGGCAAGAATACTGGAGCGGGTTGCCATTTCCTTCTCCAGAGGAATCTTCCTGACCCAGAGACTGAACCCATGCCTACTGCATTGGTGGGCAGATTCTTTACCACTGAGCTATCAGGGAAGCCTGAAATTGAATTAATAATCAAGAAAACCTCAGCAAACAAAAGTTTAGGACCCAAAAGCTTCACAGGGAAATTCTAACAAACATATAAAGAAGACCTAATGCTTACCTTTCTCAAACTGTTCCAAAAAGCTGATGAGGAGGGAACACTCCCAAATTCATTCTACAAGGTTACCATTATGCTGATACTAAAAGCAAAGACCTACCAAAAAAAAAAAAAGAAAATTACAAGCCAATATCTCTGATGAACATGGTTCAAAACAGGGTAGCAGCTCAAGTGGAATATTCACTAAGATACCATGTTCTGGGTCAAAAGCCACATAGAGATCATGCCTGCGTTCTATACCACTTTGATTGCTATAGCTTTGTAGTAGAGCCTGGTCAGGAAACATGATGCCTCCAGCTTTGTTCTTTTTTCTCAAGATTCCTTTAGCTGTTCAGGGTCTTTTGTGTTTCCATATCAATTTTAGAATTATTTGCAAGGAACACAACAATGACAGAAAGAGCCAGAATCTGCCTTCCTGTAGCATATGCATTAATGGAGGAAACCACTGAAAGGTTGTTGTTGTATCATAACACCGGGATTCTTGGCCCCCGGAGGAGAAGAATTCAATCTGGGGCCAGAGACGAGGCTTGATCACTCAGAGCTTTTGTGTAATAAAGTGTTATTAAAGTATAAAGGAGATAGAGAAAGCTTCTGACATAGGTATCAGAAGGGGGCCAAAAGAGTACCCTCTTGTTAGTGTTAGCAATGAAGTTATATACTCTCCAATGAATCCAAAGAATGTCTGGAGGTTGTAAAGACCTCACCAGACCTACTCCCATAATTTACATTTTAAGATAACAGAATTAGCCAGAAGGTTTAATCCAGAGACTGTCCTCAGGCAGAATACATTGTTGTTATATAATCCTTGTAAATTCAGTTCAGTCGTGTTCGACTCTTTGCGACCCCATGAATCGTAGCACGCCAGGCCTCCCTGTCCATCACCAACTCCCGGAGTTCACTCAGACTCATGTCCATCGAGTCAGTGATGCCATCCAGCCACCTCATCCTCTGTTGTCCCCTTCTCCGCCCACCCCCAATCCCTCCCAGCATCAGAGTGTTTTCCAATGAGTCAGCTCTTCGCATGAGGTGGCCAAAGTACTGGAGTTTCAGCTTTAGCATCATTCCTTCCAAAGAAATCCCAGGGCTAATCTCCTTTAGAATGGACTGGTTGGATCTCCTTGTAGGATCCTTGTAAAGAGCAGGTCTACTCCCATAATTTACAGAATTAGCCAGAAGGTTTAATCCAGAGACTGTCCTCAGGCAGAATACATTATGGTTATATAATCCTTGTAAAGAGCAAGTCTGCTCCCATAATTTACAGAATTAGCCAGAAGGTTTGGGCTTCCCTGGTGGCTCAGAGGTTAAAGTGTCTGCCCGCAATGCAGGAAACCTGGGTTCGATCCCTTGGTCGGGAAGATTCCCCTGGAGAAGGAAATGGCAACCCACTCCAATATTCTTGCCTGGAGAATCCCATGGACAGAGGAACCTGGTGGGCTACAGTCCACGGGGTCGCAAAGAGTTGGACACAACTGAGCAACTTCACTTCAGCCAGAAGGTTTAATCCAGAGACTGTCCTCAGGCAGTATACATTATTGTTATATAATCCTAAGGAATGTAGAGAAGGAAAAAAAAGTTTGTCCTTCCTCCTTGAGAATTCCAGACCCCTCTTATCCTTGGGGACCCCTAAACTTCTTATCAACTTGCCTAGGAAATGACTCTCTCACCACCTTGTAAACAAGGAAATAAAAATAATTTGGGAGAGTGGTAAGTGCTCAGAGGAAAATTATACAGCAGTGTATGGGCATAGGGGAATGATGAGGTCTGACAACTCAGTTTTGGGTAGGGTGGTCAGAAAATTCCTGTCTGGGAGAGAGATTAAACAGAGATTGAAAGAGGGAAGCAATGCCCTTGGGGAAAGGAAAGTCCATATGGAAACACCCAAGGGGGTCAACCTTGGCTTTCCTGAAGTACTGTTAGAAGGTTGAAGCTGCTTGAGAATAAAGGAGAGAAGGAGTGGTGGGAGATGGGGTGAGAAGGGTGATTGTTATTGTTCAGTTGCTAAGTCTTGTCCGACTCTTCACAACCCCGTGGACTGCCAAACAGCAAGACTTCCCTGTCCTTCACTATCTCTTGGAGTTTGCTCAGTCTCATGTCCCTTGTGTTGATGATGTCATCCAACCATCTCATCTCTCAGTCTTTCCCAGCATCAGGGTCTTTTTCCAGTGAGTCAGCTCTTCACATCAGGTGGTCAAAGTATTGGAGCTTCAGCTTCACCATCAGTCATTCCAATGAGTACTCAGGGTTGATTTCCATTAGGATTCACTGATTTGACCTCCTTGCTGTCCAACGGACTCTCAGGAGTCTTCTCACAATTCGAAAGCATTAGTTCTTTGGCACTCAGCCATCTTTATGGTCCAACTCTCACATCCATACATGATTACTGGAAAACCATAGCTTTGACAATAAGGACATTTGTTGGCAAAGTGATATCTCTGCTTTTTAATACACTGTCTAGATTTGTCTTAGTTTTTCTTCCAAGGAGCAAGTGTCTTAATCTCATGGCTGCAGTAACCATCCACATGTGACTTTGGAGCTCAAGAAAATAAAATCTGTCACTGTTTCCACTTTTTCCTCATCTATTTGCCATGAAATGATGGGACCAGATACCATGATCTTAGTTTTCTGAGTGTTGAGTTTTATGCCAGCTTTTTCACTCTTCTCTTTCACCCTCTTCAAGAGGCTCTTTAGTTCTTTGCTTTCCACCATTAGAGTGCTATCATCTACATATCTGAGATTGTTGATATTTCTCCCAGCAGTTAGTATCTGTAATTATTCAGGGGGTTTCCCCTAAATTTTATACATTTTCACAGTAATCTATATGAATAACTGGAATTGCTGAACAATTGCATATTTTTTTTTTGAGATTAGAAACTGATTTTGAAATCAAAATATTCTATTTCTCCTTAAACTTGTGTGCCAGTCTCAGCTACTCTTTGCCTTGCTTACCTCACTTATTTTCCTAGAGTCTCAGAGATAATTTTCTGTACCTTTACACAGAACTGGATACTATTTGTTCTAAGTACAAAATACATTTTAACCCACACATGAAGAGTCTGTTTCTAATCCCATAGTTGCTTACACAAAACTGATACATCTGGAAAGTTCCTCTGTGTAGATTGATTCTCCTTGTCTTTATTATATGATCATCTGCTGTTAAAATTAGTCTCATTACTCTAAATGTGCACATGATAAAACTGACTTACTTTGCTGTCCCCAAAATAGCACCACTTTGGAACTGGAAGACAGGACTTTCAGTTTATCCTGTTTCACATACTAACTCTGTGGTCTTGAGTATCTCTTAATCTTCTTGAAACAGAATTCTAATACTTGATTAAAAGAAAATGTCAAGAATGAGTTTAAAAGGATTATCATTATCATTGCCAGCACCAATTATATCATTTGGCACCTGGTAGATAATCAATATTTTAATGAAAGGATGTACTCAATAATATTGTTTCTCAAGGGTGTAGTTGAATGCCTCAGTAGACAACTTACAATGATCATGGCATTTTCTTCCCTATAGTTTTTGAGAGGAAAGAAGGACCAAAATGGTGTGTTTAACTTAGCAAACATTAATTAAGCCTTCATATATGGCAAGCTCTATACTAGGTACTAGAATTCTAGGAAGAAGTAAGAAGAATCTTTGCTTCAGAGGTATTTGTCTTTGGACCCATGTATGGAAACCAATTACCTACTTATTGATAAGTTTTATGTTCCTCATATGTTTTGTGAGATGTTAGGACTATTCAGAACTATACTGAGCTATATTTATTCAGATAAACTGAATGAACAATTCTATGATCAATTGGATTTAGTTTAAAATATTTCTCTTCCTAATTGAGTAAAGGTAGATCCCCAGTGTGTGGAGATCAGGCTCCTCACTGAAATCATCTGAGAGTTTAATTTTTTTCTGGCTGCACCATGAAGCATGCAGGATCTCAGTTCCCTGACCAGAGACCAAACCCATGCCCCCTGCATTGGGAGCACAGAGTCTTAACCACTTGACCACCAGGAAGGTCCTATCTGAGAGTTGAAACATCACCAATTCCTGGACTCCATCCTGAGACATTCTGATTTAATTAATCTGATAGGGGCCTGTACATCAATCTTTTTAGAAAGCTTCCCAGGTGATTTTAATATATGGGTAGGATTGAAATTTCATTGTTTTATTCTGTGCATTTCAGGAGCAACTAATTTCACATATGCATTTCAAATTCTTTTTTAAATGAACAGCATTGAAATCCTATTTGGTCTTTAAAAAACAGCAATCAACAATATACATGTGTATTTCACTCCCTGAGCACTGCAGCCTGACAACCTAAAACTCTTTGGCTGAGAGGTCTCTGCATGTGCACAGTGTTTAAACTGGGAAACTCTTGGACTGCAGACCCCTGAGCTGAAGCCAGTTAGAACCCACTCCTCATAATGCAGAGATAGATGATTTTTTTGGAGGATCTCCAGGAAGGTGATCTTTGATGGCTGTCCATCAACTCCCCAGTGTTTAATGCAACATTTTCTGCATAGGTACTGTGAGTGTTTTGGAGAGGGAAAGTCTCTATTTTAAGTCAGATCTATTCAGAGGGCACTGTGAACTCTTCTAGGAATGTTAAAAGAACTACTGCCCAATAGTGTAAAAACACAGAGAATACTGAGTGTTTGGAGAAGACAGTGTTGGGTGCTTGGGAACAAAGTGATGTCTCTCTAGAAACCAGTCCAGTAAGAGTTAAGAGGGTGGTTCTTGACACTCCAGAAGAAATTCAAGAGTGCCTCCTACTTCTTCTCACTAGGTTTCTAAGAATGACTCCAAGGCAGAGGAAGGTGAATGTGAAAGGTTTCAGTGTATCCAAACATCTTTCTTTTCTAAAAGTGAGTCATTACAGTTTCTTCTCATTGCACTTTCTGTTCCTTCAGAATTTAAAACTTCTTTTCACTTTCTGCAGTTTGAACCTTTGCCATATACTTACTGTTGTTTGATGTTACTGTGTATTTGTTTCTTTCTCATTGCTGTTTTGCTCAGCAGACAAGCGCCGTGTGGCCTAGGATGCTGCTTTAATTGTTGTTGTTATTTGGTCAATAAGTCATGTCTGACTCTTTTGCAAGCTCATGGACTGTAGCCTGCCAGGCTCCTCTGTCCATGGAATTTTCCAGGCAAGAATATTGGAGTGGGTTGCCATTTCCTTCTCCAGGGGATCTTCCAACCCAGGAATCAAACTCACGTCTCCTGCGTAGGCAGGCAGATTCCTTACCGCTGAGTCACCTGGGGAACCCTGCTGTCTTATTACACTTATTTTATTTTTCACTGATGCTGATCAGGACAGTGCCTGACACATATTCAGTTCAGTCGCTCAGGCGTGTCCCACTGTTCGCGACCCCATGAATCACAGCACGTCAGGCCTTCCTGTCCATCACCAACTCCCGGAGTTCACTCAGATTCATGTCCATCGAGTCAGTGATGCCATTCAGCCATCTCATCCTCTGTCGTCCCCTTCTTCTCCTGCCCCCAATCCCTCCCAGCATCAGAGTGTTTTCCAATGAGTCAACTCTTCTCATGAGGTGGCCAAAGTACTGGAATTTCAGCTTTAGCATCATTCCTTCCAAAGAAATCCCAGGGCTGATCTCCTTCAGAATGGACTGGTTGGATCTCCTTAGGTGCTCACAAAATGTTTGCTGAGAGAACTGTTGATCAATGCTCATTGTCATTTGCCACTATCCACTTCCTCACTTGACTCTGGGGAAATTACTGCAATCTCCTTTCACTGTTCCCATTCATGGGTATTTCCAGCCAAGACAACAGCTATAGCTATCAGCAGATAGCTATGTATATATAGCAGCACAACTGACACATAATCATGGCTGATTCCAAGGCACATATAGATCTGCGATGCTTCCTAAATGATAGACTGCTAGGTTAACTGAAGGACAGAGAATGTTTGACTTCATTTCTGAGAGTTTATGTGTAATGGCTGGTGGGAACCAGAAGGAAGTTCAGTAGGAAAACCCCCCAAAAACATTGACATGGGTGTTCAGATAATTGGGATTTAGATTTTGCTCTGCTGCTGTGAGACCTGAGACCTGGGGGTCATCAGTCTCTGAGTGAGTGAATTGAACCAACTGATTTATCAGGTCCTTTATATATTTAATTTTTGTGACCTCAGACGTATATGCTTCCTAAAGCAAGGAAAGACATAATAAGTACTGGGGATTGACATATAGAATTCACATCTTTTGGAAACATTTCCAGTGGTGACAAAGAGCAAAGAAATTTGGCTTTCTGTGATTGGGCTCATTTATAAGCAGTGTATGCGTCTTTTATGATTCAATCTTTAAAGTACTCAGCCCTTTTGATAGACTGAGCTTGAGCTTCTATTTTCTTATAATTCCTAAGCTACAACAAACCCTCTCTGGGATGTTATGCAAATTAACCCATTTGTCTTAATGGGGTTTGATTCATCCTCTTTGCAAGCATGGAGCTAGAAATCCTTTTTGCGCTTTCATAAGTTGCCATGCTGCTCTGAGATTAGCCATATTCTAACACGACTAACAGCACTTCCCACACCATATTGTCTGTTTTCCGCTAGAGAAACTATGAATGTCTAGGGGAATATATAGTAAGTACTCAGGCCACAGTAGTTGTTCCTTCAATTTTGGTTAAGTGAATGAACAGATGAGTGGATCACTTTCTATGGTAACCGTTAAATAAATTAATAAATCCAAATTTCCCCTCATTTACTGATACTGGATTAACTGATTGGTTGATTTCAAAATAATACTATTGCAGTGAGATTAGTATTTCAAAACCTCCCCATGATTATCAAAACTCAGCATTGAGGTTCAAATGGCAGCTGAACCATGTGGTGTGATTCTATATTTCTACAAAAAAACAGAACATTACAGTGTGAGCTAAATGTGTCACCAAATGTTAAAAAGAATAAACCTTGAATATAATGTAATCATCTTGGTGGTAAGCAAACAGAAGCCCAATAATCAATTTACCCTAAGTTCCTGATATGGAATCCATAAATCTGACACCATAACCCAAGTTTTCTCATTTCTATCTTGTCCTTTAACCTTAGTACACACACAGTATCAATTGCTTATGCTTGGATTCCGAATGAAATTGAAAATTCCCCTGGTGTTCATTGTTTGCTCATTCTCCACAGTAGGGGAATTTAACCCTTGTGATAGTGTCCTCTGCTTTATGTGCCTCACAACACACACACGCTCAGTATTTCAGTGCGGTTTGCTTGCTGCTCTAGGCTTACTCCCTCACTTCTTACCCTCTTTGTACAGTCTCTGAATGGACCTGTAATTCAGGAGCTGACAGGGAGTGTGGAAAGAGTGGAAAGTCAGTCAATGGATGGAGGCAGGAGGGGAGTAGGGAGTCTGGAAACGGGCTGGTGGCAGCCACAGCCTGGTGGCCTAAGCCTGCAGATGCACTCCTTGGCTTTGAAGTTTATACTCATGTGCTCATGAACATTCTCATATCAAAATCGTGTTATACAAGTTGCAGAACCCTTGGGAATCATCTCATGAGAGACAGAATATAGGATGCGAGGTAGCCTGGATTTAAGTGTTAGGATTACTAATGTAATGATTTACTGTAAATAATTTATTGTAAAACAGTTGTGGTGTTTTGACAGACTATTTAACTTCTCTAAAGTTCACTTTTTTAATCTATAAAATGGAATGTATTGGTTTCTTTGAGCTGCCATAAAAAACTACTACAGACTGGGTGGGTTAAACAGCAGCCATTTATTTTCTCACTGTTCTGGAAGCTGGAAGTCCAAGATCAATGTGTCTGTAGGGTTGGTTTCTTCTTCTGAGATCTCTCTCTTTAGCTTGTAGATGCCATCTTTTCCCTCTGCTTAAACATAATTTTTTCTGTGTGCATGTCTGTGTCCAAATTTCCTCTTCCTATAGGGACACCAGCCATATTAGATTTTGAACCATTCTAAAGACCTCATTTTAACTTAATTACCACTTTAAAGACCTTACAACTAAATAGAATAACCTTGCGTGGACCTCACCATATAAAATTTGGAGTCACACAGTCCAGCCTATAACATAGAGTATATTTTATAGCCTAAGAGTTGAAGATCCAGTGAGTTTTTATATGGTTTTCAGAATATACTTTCCTGCATTAATGAAGAACCTGACATTTGGCACTGCTGCTGCTGCTAAGTCACTTCAGTCGTGTCCGACTCTGTGCGACCCCATAGACGGTCTCCTACCAGGCTCCTCTGTCCCTGGGATTCTCCAGGCAAGAACACTGGAGTGGGTTGCCGTTTCCTTCTCCAGACATTTGGCACTAGGAATGTTTAAATCTTTATTTTTAGAGCTCACAAGCTGCATGGTTCTAGTGGCCATGTAAATGTTCAGTTTCATGGATTTGTTGCAGGGGAGTGATGTTTAAATATCTATATTAACACACTTCTATATATTATGACATTTTTTTTCCCTTGGTATTTTACACACCTCTTTTTTCCATCTTTCTCCAGTCAAACCTGTCCCCTGATGTGGGCTGCATAAGGTTCACAGGGTAGGAGTGGGACATGTATAGACACAGATGGGGTCTTCTTGCATTTTGCAATTGTAGACGGAGAGAGCAAGTGAGTACACACAAGATCTAGGCAGACAGCACCTTAACAGCCCCACAGATATTTCTATCCCCAGTGTAACATGGAGACCGCCACAGAGAGAGTTAAGACCTTCAGGGTGAAGTGTACAAACATGAGGGATGTTGCTGCAGAAACCTTGTGGTCTGACTACCAGGAACCAGACAGAATGAAAGGTCTTTCAGAATCACTATGTGGACAGTGGACTTCTAGGATTATATCACAGCAGGAGACAGTTGACACTACCACAATAGCATAATTTGAGGAGGCATTATCTACAGGAGGAGTGACCCCAAAGGTGTGGGCACAGTGCAGAGTGTAGGAACCCAGGGGCTTGTAGTAACAGAACTGTCATCACTGCTGGGCCAACCAGATGAAGAGAGGGCAGGATTCTGGAACCTCGAAGCAAACCAGCACAGGAAGAAGGCTGCTTCCTTGTGGAGGCCAGAGGGAAGTGAATCACGTCCGTGTGCTCCATTCAGTTTAGGCTCCAGAGCAGAGTAGAATGAAGACGGGTCAAGAATGAATCTGGAGGGGACACATGGAAGATTTTGGGGGGTCTGACTCCAATTTCTTGGCACTACATGAGTCTCTAGAACTTTACCATAATCCTAGGGAAAGGGAGGAGAGTGGGCACAAAGTGGTTAATGTTGAGTTTCCACCACCATAGCAGGATAGACTCAAAATAGTAAGTAAGCTGACTTATAGAAAAAGACATTTGTTACACTTATAAAACATAAGTTTTGGAATCCACCGCATATAATCCATAAGTCCAGTGTTATATCTATCTACCATATATTAATACATGTGTATCCCCCCTCACCCACATACCACACACACACACACACACACACACACACACACACACACACAGAATCCATGAGTTTTATCTGCATCAAATGACAATGCAAATATCATTTGGGTTATAAAATAGAGGGAAAAGTGCTGGCAAAGAGAAGGGAAGACTGAAACGAGTAAAAAATCAGTAGGAGTGCATTAAGTCAGAAATGTCAAGCAAGGAAGGAGAAAATGGAATTTGAAATGGCAGGAGCCACTGGTATTATGAGCAAGAGACTTCTTGATTGACACCAGGCCTTTCCAGGCAGCCAGGATGAAGCCAGGAGGGGGAGCAGCACTTAGCTGCCCAAGGAGAAGGAGGGTCTGTGTCCCTGGGAGACACAGAGAGAAGCCTCGTTTTCCAATTTCTTGTTTTCCCTTCTAATGTAGTTGCAGGCTGGTTGTGTCTGTTCTTCACAGTCATCTCCTCTTTTACTAGTTTGAGTGGGGCTCAGTTCCATGAATATCTGTTACAAATTTTGCAATTGTTTTTTGTAGCTTATTTAAATTTTTGAACCTTAACCCCCATTCTTCATGACACAGAAAATGAAATCTAAAAATTCAGTCAAATTTATTCAGTTATTTCAGGTTGGAAACTGTCCTAATCAGGATTGTTTTACCTTCTTTTCTCTCTTTTCACCTGGATTAAGACTCTGAGGACCTTAAGCTTTAATCACTGGTGGCATTATTAAAGAGGGAGTGTCCATTGTTAGTATTCTCTTTCACAATGAACTTGCATCCTTTGAGTTATAACAGGTATTATCTGGTCCTGATTGAGATGTCACATCTTCTTCTAACCTTCTGTTGGACAGTAACACCCTTTGTTGCTGGGTTCCCTCATCCCAGCCATGAGAGTCTTCCCTTCTCATCCCTTCAACTTCACATTCAGACTTACTCTTGAAATGTATGAAAGCTCCAACTTATGGTCTGTGTTGCACGGGCCTGCTGATAGGAAAATATTATTCCAGGAAAGGAATGATCACATGAGAGAGAAAGAGACTGATTCTTTCCAACTAAGGGTATTTTTCAACAAACGTTATTTTTCATTCAAAGTGACTGAGGCTCAAATCCTATCAAGTTTGGCTACTTATTGATTATATGAGAATGGACAGTTTAGGTAAAATTACTGAATGTGGTTCCATAATTGCAAAATTAGGGAAGAATGTCTGTATCATAGGATTTTGAGAGGATAAAAGGATCTGGAACACCATAAATGCTTGGTAAATATTGCCTCTATTCTACCTCATTTCATTAATGGTGTAGGTTCGTGGGCAATGCAAGAGGAAAGGACTGACCATGAATTAAAATGTGGAAAATGTTTTTCTGTTACTCTCTGTTCTCCTTTGTGCATCCTTCCTTCTTGTCTTGGGAAATTTCCTCAGCCCAGTAGGTAAGGGAGACAATTTGTGGAGAGTTACAGAGGAATCTTTAACTGCAGCATTTTCAAAAGCAGATCAGGTACAATGGATAATGTTTTTGATTAATTTTGGTGCCTTGTAAGATTGAACGGTATTATGTATAAAAGTTTCATATATCATAGAGGAAACATTATGAGTCAATAGAAAGAGAAGGACTATTTTATAAATCTTATTTGGGAAATTGTTTAGCTAATTGGAGAAAACTTCAACTTGGATTCTCATTTAACAGCATAAACCAAAACATCAGAATTAAAATGATAGCTGAACAATATCAAACTTAATAGATCTATAGTAGAAATAAAAGGTGTTTTTTTCCAATTTCTAGATAAGGGAATTCACAAAAGAAAGGAGTAATAGTTTTGGCTATGTTGTTTAGACACTAAGTTACATCTGACTCTTTGTGACCCCGTGGACTGTAGCCCACCAGGCTCCTCTGTCCAGGGCATTTCTCAGGCAAGAAAACTGGAGTGGGGTTGCCACTTCCTTCTCCAAGTTTTGACTGTAGAAAAATGTAAAATTTCACAAAATCAGGAGTGTTATCAATAAGTTTAAAGGTAGAGAAACTGACAAGTTATTTAACTATGTCTATCAGTTCAGTCGCTCAGCCATGTCTGACTCTTTGTGACCCCGTGAACTGCCGCACATCAGGCTTCCCTGTCCATCACCAACTCCTGGAGCTTGCTCAAACTCATGTCCATTGAGTCGGTGATGCCATCTAACCATCTCATCCTCTATGTATATGACAAATTATTAATAACCTTCATTACATATATTGGTATCTGTGACAAACCTAGACAGCATATTAGAAAGCAAAGACATTACTTTACTGACAAAGGTCCGTATAGTCAAAGCTATGGTTTTTTCGGTAGTCATGTATGGATGTGAGAGTTAGACCATAAAGAAAGCTGAGTGCTGAAGAATTGATGCCTTTGAAGTGTGGTGTTGCAGAAGACTCTTGAGAGTCCCTTGGACAGCAAGGAGATCAAACCAGTCAATACTAAAGGAATCAATCCTGTATATTCATTAGAAGAACTGATGCTGAAGCTGAAGCTCCAATTCTTTGGCTACCTGAAATGAAGAGCTGACTCACTAGAAAAGATGCTGGGAAAGATCAAAGGCAGGAGAAGAAGGGGACGACAGAGGATGAGATGCTTGGATGGTGTCACTGACTCTATGGACATGAATTTCAGCAAACTACAGGAGATGGCGATGGACAGGGAAGTATGGCGTGCTGCAGTCCATGGGGTCACCGTAGGACATGACTGAGCAACTGAACTGATACTGATCATGTATGTTTCATGTATAATTTATATATGTTTCATGTATAATCCCATTATATATATTCTTTTCCAGATTCTTTTTCCTTATAGGTAGAAAGTGCTTTTTCTTAATCATTTCAAGTGAAAATAGTGTAAAACAAATTTATATCTTTCTGAGATTTTAACTATTTAAAAAGATAAAAACAAGGAAGGGATACAAATTAATAGTAGTTGCCTTTGATTTGTGAGATTATACTGGTCCATTTTTCTCAGTTTTTCAGGGCTTTTCAAATATTTGCAATCAGAATCAATTATCTTATAACTCAGGAAAAAAAGTTTATATTCTCAGTACATAACTGGGAATGTATTGTCTTCATTAGGTTAAATGTTTGTCATAAAGATTGACAAATCCAATGAAAAGAGGCAATTGTCCTGAGGTCAGATTATTATTAAAATGTGTAATGAGAAAATATTTGTTAGTGTCATGTATATATATATAAGAATATCTATATCAATATTGTAGAATGAAAACAGTTAGCTCTTGAAAATATAGGTAAGAGATTGAGAAACTAGATTTATAACTTAAATTTAACAAAGTTTATAACATAATCAGAAAACAGTTTGTCTTAGTATATATGATGTCTAGGAAATTAAATATCTCTGTCAAGTGATTGAGAGTTTCCTTTGTAGATGTAAATGACAAAGCAAGAATAAATATTTTTTAGGTGCTATCAATAAAATCTGCTTGACCTGATTTTTTTTTTTTTTTTGAAAAAAGTTTTTGCGGAACAAAGTTTAATCTTTTTTGACTTCCATGTAGCTTTAGAAAATAGCTTTGCCATAATACATATAGTCAAAATGGTGATTTTATATTTATATTTCTTCTCAGGTTATAACCCCCTTAATTCTCTTATTAACACTGTGATGATTTGATTATGATCAGTTTGTGGGATTATTAACCATTCTTGGTTTCTTCTCAGCTCATTAGCTAGAAAGCTAGGCACTGAGTGTTGATAATAACCAGTTTCTCATGGACTGATGCTCAGTATTACCAAATCTTTTTAGTTTTATGAAGCCATTTCCATTAGAGAGTGAGTAGGTTTTCTATATTGTTTTTCTGTTTTGTACATGTCAGGATGACATTAAAATAAATAGGTCTCTATCACTTAGTTCCCAATTATTTTTTCCTAAGAAGCAACAGCACTTATTCAGTGTTTCAAATACCATCAGGTTAAAAAATTGTTTCTTAAATCAATTTTCTAATTAAGTGGAACTAGTTTAGCTAAAATGGCACTACTCAACTTACCTGGGGTCTTGCTAACAAGGGTGTGAGAAAAAGCAAGTTGAAATTTTAAAAATAGTAGTGGTAACTTGGCTGTTATTATTGAGAAGGAATGACATCCATTTTAATTCACAAGTTGGGAAGGTTCTGATTAAGGAAGCAGACCAAATTAATCCTATTTGAGAGTGTACTTGTTCTCAGGTACCTGATAAAATTTTTTTTTATTTGAAGGATAGTTGCTTTACCTAATTTTGTTGGGTTTGAGTTTTGCATGGTTCTATATATTCTTTTCCCACAATCAAGTACACATGCCAGCTCTCAGGCAGGCTCTGTCATTGACATTTATAACTTGAAAGCCATATCACAGATGAGTTTGCGTTTCTTATCATCCTTTAAATAGCGTTCAGGATAGAAAGCACACTCTCCACATTTCGACAACACCCAGGGCTTGGGCAATGGTTGGATCTTCCTGAAGGTAGAAGAAGCAGTTACCTTTGTCCACTGGCCAGTTTGTAAAACCATCATCTCTCTTCTGACTCAGCTGCGAAAAAGATGTCCCGGCTTTCTGCTTGGGTTTATGTATAATCATATGATCTAAACTAACACATAAGATCAGGGAGGTGGTTGGCTTCTGCAAACAAATGACTCTCGAGCTCTGCTGCGGAGTCTGTGGTAAGAAATGCATGTAGGGAAAAAAAAGGGGGGGATGTTTCTCAGATAGGTTGGTAGATCCCACACCTGTTTTTTTTATGCCTTAATTTCTCAAAGAAACATCTTCTCCATTTTGTTTCTGGAGATAGGACTGGAAGAGAAAGATGTCGTGTTTTGTTTTAAATTATTTATTTTTGACTGTACTGGGTTATTGTTGCTGTGTGCAAGCTCTTCTGGGTCTAAGGGTGTCTGCAGGCTCTTCTGTGTCTGAGGGTGTATTCCTGATATATCCATTGAGAGAGATGTACTCCACATCCACCTACTCCTCTGCCATCTTGTTTTCCCTGATAAATGTTTGTGGTTTGAGTGATCTGGAGTCCATTAGCGTTGCTGAGAAGCCTGCATGGAGAAGGAAGTATTCTGTCCTACATGTTTATATAAGTTAAATAACTGTTCAGGCAAAAATGATGAGGAAGTTCATCATTTAGAACATTACTTTTTCAGCATTGTAGTTTTCACTGCTTCTTTAAAAATTAAAAAAATGTAATGATGTTTATTTCCTGTAAATTACCAAATCATTTCCTTTCCCCACCTTTCTAGTCAATTGTCTTTTTCTTTTTTGTTTGTAGAAACTTTTAATAGAATATAGATATATTTTTTTAAGTGCTTATTTCACTATTTACTCTTTGTTACTCTCTATAATTTAACTGCAGATCTCTCACATTGGTTTTACATCTTCCCTCCTCTGTACCTGGCTCAGACAGTCAAGAATCTGCCTATAAAGGGGCAGACCTGGGTTCTATCCCTGGGTTGAGAAGATTACCCTGGAGAAGGGCATGGCAACCCACTCCAGGATTCTTGCCTGGAGAATTGATAGAGGAGCCTGGTGGGCTCTGCAATCCATAGGATTGCAAAGAGTCAGATACAACTGAAGTGACTTAGCGTCTGTGCGTGCGAACACACACACACAAACACACACACACACACACACACACACTCCCTAAACAGAATGCAGTCCATTTCAGAAAGTGAGAGCAGTCCTGAAATATGAGGTGGTTAGTTTTTATGGGCTGGGTAATTTCATAGTCTAAAAAGTGGGAGGTTTCTTGCAACTATTTGGGTAAGGGGTGGATCTCCAGGAACTGGGTCACTGCTCACTTTTGGCTTTTTATGGTTGGCCTCAGAAATGTCATGGCACTGGTTGATGTGTCATTTAGCTTGCTGCTGTATTACAGTGAGTACATAATGAGGCTCAAGGTCTAGTGGAAGTTGACAAATCCACTACCTTGGACCTAGTTTGCTCCAACTAGTTTACGTTGTGTCCTCAACAGCTGTGTCATTCATTTAAAGATTGTGCCCTGTCCCTTTCTTATCTCATGTGTATGTGTGTGCTCAGTCACTTCAGTTGTTTCAAATTCTTTGTGACCCCATGGACTGTAACCCTCCAGGCTCCTCTGTTCATGGGATTTTCCCAGCGAGAATACTGGAGTGGATTGTCATTCCTTCTTCCAGGGAATCTTCCCAACTCAGGGATCCAACCCACGTCTCTTAGATCTCCTGAGTTGCAGGTGGATTTTTTACCTGCTAAGCCATACGTCTCATATATAATTCTATATATTTTAATTTTCACATTGGGATTTCATATTTAATCCATAAATTGCTGAAGATATTTTAAGAAGTATTGTATGACACTGGATAATCTCAAAGGGTCATAACTAATTCATGTTACATAGAACATGTCATGGCATATAGTATGTATTCCATAAAAGCTGATCTATTAAGTAAATTAAATTTTTTCAAAATCATTCAAACTCTGACAAAAATGAAGCTAACATATATATTTTGACTTTTTAAGTCAGGTTTATTATATACTTTAAAATTCATTGTTTATGAACTTGATGGGTTTGTACAGACATGTAACCACTACTCCAATTAAGATTTAGAAGATTACATTCCCCCAAAATTCCTTTGTGCCTTCTTCCACCTCTGGGCTTCCTTGGTGGTTCAGGTGGTTAAGAATCTGCCTGCAATGCTGGAGACCTGGGTTTGATCCCTGGGTTGGGAAGATCCCCTGGAGAAGGAAATGGCCACCCACTCCAGTATTCTTGCCTGGAGAATTTCATGGAAAGAGGAGCCTAGCAGGCTACAGTCCATGGGTCTTGCAAAGACTCACACAACTGAGCAACTCACACCTTCACTTTCTACCTCCAGGAAACCAGTGAACTCTCTTTGTCACTAGAATTTTGCTCTTCTAGAATGTTGTATGAATAGAAGCATATATTAATAATATATAGCCTTTTGTGTCTGCCTTCTTTCACTTACTGCATTTGTGATTCCTTCATGTTGTTGTATTTAATAGTAGTTTATTTCTATTTATTGGTGAGTAGTATTCCACTGAACAGCTATAATATAGTTTGTCATCCACTCACCAGTTGATGGACATTTAGGTTATTTGCTTTTAGCTTGTTTTTAGCAATTAAGAATAAAGTTGTCTACAGGTTTTGTGAGGATGTAAGCTTTTATTTCTCTTGGGCACATACCTTGAATGAAATTGCTGACTGTTCTGGTAATTTTGTGTTGCTGGTAGGGATTAAGGGTGGTGAAGGAAGAGGACAGGATAGGTTCTCTGCTATCCTGGTGCAGAAGAGAGAGTCTCCTGGCCCTTCCCAGTGGGAACAGCACACCTCTAATAGCATTAACACAGGATTCTGGACTGGCCCTACTCCAGGGTAGATAATTTTTCTTCTGCATTCTCCCATCAGCGATGGGTCTTCACCTCTGCTCCTCTCATGGAAACTTCAGGCTTTTGCTGTTTGTGAGAGAATGGTTTGAGCCAGGTGCTTGAATTTCATGCTTTGCCCGCAGAAGCAGCTGTTTCCCTCTTGCTGGCCTCTACTTCCAAGGGGGGACTCTCTCAGGGTATCCATCATGCCCCTATTTTAGTCATGAGCACCTTTGCTGAAGTCTCTGGAAAAGAACCTGGAGTTAGTACCAACTCCACTTGTGTCTGGGGCAGCCAGGGAGTCTATCCTGTTGTATTACCCACAGCTCTTTGTGCCGTGCTAAGTTGCTTCAGTCGTGTCCGACTCTTTGCTACCCTTGGACTGTAGCCCACCAGACTCCTCCGTTCATGGGATTCTCCAGGCAAGAATATTGGAGTGGGTTGTCATTTCCCTCTCCAGGGTATCTTCCCAACTCAAGAATTGAACCCATTACCGGTTCTTTAAAGGATCAGTTGATTTTTTCTTACTCAACTTCATGGCAGCCTGTGCATTTTCTCCCATGTTCTGTTACGTCTGAGCTAGTCCACTGGTGCTTGATTTAATTCAATGTCTTTCAAATATAAAATTTAATTAAGAGCAATTTCACACAGTTTAATTTCTTGTATGATAATTACTGTGGATTTCCTATTAGGGCATCCACGGAAGGGAAGTTAGATGGTTGAAGAGGAGCAAAGTCTGAATCCAAGAAAATGTGCTTCTCAAACTACTCTCCCACACACCCATAGAACAGTGGGGTTTTGCTGCCAAATTTCACTAAATTGGTATGTTCCCCAGTACTCAGAAAGTAGTTAAGTTTCTGTGCAGAATTTTCTGAATTCTAAGTTTTTTCCTCATAATTTGTTATTATGGTAAAACCTTGGCAACTGCTGCTGACTATTTGCTCAGTGGCTCATGCAGCTGGGTAAACAATGAGCATGAAAATGGCAAATTGGGCAGCCAATCAAGCTTTTTCATCACTTCATAAAGTAATTGGGTTCATCTTACATGGTTTTAACTTGATAAAATGTTTTCTTGAAAATTTGTGTGTGTTTTGGGAATGTGGAGACCTGTATCATATTAGAGATTAAAAAATTTTGCATTGCCTGCAGAAACTCAGAGTAGTCTTGTGGAGAAACATTGCAAAGCAAAGAGGAAGATGTGGTTATAAAAAATTAGGGTCAGCAAAAGATCTTTGATTTCAATCACATGTTATTTCTGTTTCTGTGCAAATTTTTGCCATACATTTTTACTGCAGATTATTTCAAGTCATTTGAAATAAGATTTCAGTCAAATTTATTTAAAGACCTAAAGGGATGACATGCTGATCTTAAAAAAGAAAAAAATAAACCTTAAATCTAATTATGGGGGCTGGAAAGTGAAAGTCGTTCAGTTGTGTCTGACTCTTTGCGACCCCATTGACTATACAGTCCAAGACATTCTCCAGACCAGAATACTGGAGTGGGTAGCCTTTCCCTTCTCCAGGAGATCTTCCCAACACAGGGATCAAACTCAGTTCTCCCATATCCCAGCAGACTCTTTACCAGCTGAGCCACAAGCAAAGCCCAAGAATATTAGAGTGGGTAGCCTATCCCTTTGACAGTGGATCTTCCCAACCCAGGAATTGAACTGGGGTCTCCTGCATTGCACGCAGTGTCTTTACCAGCTGAGCTATCATGGAAGCCCTGGGTGTCAAGAAATTTTAATTCATGCTGACTTTTATTTTGGAGAAGGGTATGGGAAGACTTCTGGACTGCTTTGAAAACAGCTGAAACATATCCAGGAGAATTTTCAACTTTTGTAAAATCCAGTGAGTGAAATGCATAATTATGCAAGACATGGGATAGTCTGTATGTGTTAGAGTTAAAGGTATTCTGAGACATAAGATTCCTCTTCAAATCTGGAGTTTATTTATGTCTTACTTTAATGTTTAAACATAGATGATGGAAGTATAACTTGGTTGGTACACATATATATATATATTGTAGTAACATTTTCTGCTACAAAATGTTTCTAGTTTATAAAATGGAACTAAATATATCAATATTTTGTGGCATTCTGTGAAGAGTGCTGTGATTTCCAAGCAATTCCTCATGTGTGTTTGAGTTGACTTTAGGAAGTTTTCACACGATTTACTTTAGATGATAGGGCATAATCTTGAATTTGGCCCTGTAAAGTAATCATGCTTAATATCCTCATCTGTAAAATGGGAGTGATAATGGTGTCTAGTTCATAAAATTATTATGAAGATTAAATGAGGCATACCTTGTAAACTGATTGTTTCAGTGCCTGACCATAGAAAGCCTTCACTTAGAATTTAGCCATTATTAATATCTGAAGCATAGAAGTGGTCATGGGCTTGTTTTGCAAGCCCTGTAAAAAAGCTATGCATCATTGTATAGGTACTTCCATTGAAACTGGAGGAAACAACAATGATAATATTCATTCCCTGGCTTATTGACTTATAGCATCTGTTGTGAGGACCAACTGAAATAATGCTCATTGTTCTGTGTTGCAACTTTAAAATACCTTACACATATATTATTTGGGGGTTGCAAAGTTAACAGCCATACACACCAAGAAAGAAACTGTCTTTGTTTTTTTGTATACTTGTCATTTTAAGAGAAACTGTCAAGTCTTACTATGTATATATATTTTACTGTTTTATTATCCTGGGTTTCTTTCTTTCTTTCTTTTTAAATAATATCTTTTCAAACCTTGAGTAAGATTAGTAAGATCTCTTTTTTCATAATATTTTTCCCATCTGGCAAGCGTTTGTATCAATGCAGTATTTTAGGTCAGTTAAGGATGTATAGCAAACTTAGTCATTATGTAGCCTCCCACACCCCAGAATTCTGAAATAATGCTTTGTGTGGGCAGGCCTCCCTACTCAGGATGTGAGTCTGACTCTGCAGAGGGTTTTCTGTCATCATCTTTCTCTGTAGAACCAGAAGAGGGAGCACCCGTCTCTCTCTATCTAAACAATCATAATAGCTTTTGAGCATATGGTGGGCCTTTTGTGATTAATTTTTTTTTATATATATAAAGATGAAGTTTGAATAAAGATGTAAAATTCGAAGTATGAATGTCCATTAATTATCTTAATTCTGGCAAGTTTAGACAGATTCAAAGTGGAAATGTTCTTTTAAAAACTACACGTCGTCATGGAGCGAATCTGGGTGCTGTTGAATAACTTTACCACACATAATTTAGAATATATTAGTTGCTGGAAGTAGAGGGGAAGAGGAAGCTGACAGTGACTGAAATTATTTAATAAATATTTATTGAGTACTTGCTATCTGTCAGATCATGAACTAAATTACATAGCTACTTAGATGAATAAGACTCAGTCTGAAGAGCCCAGATAGGGAAGAGAAGGCTGGGAAAAGTCACTTGAAGAAAATATTGTCTAATTTCTAAAGAGGTTTAAATAGAATTTTGTTGAATGGATGAAAGAAAGACAATAGTGTGTATGTTTATAATACAAAGTTTAACATTTTCACATGGTAAATTAGAGACATGGTGCTTACACATGCACTACTTATTTAATTAGAATTAGGAGAGGTTTAAATTTATATAGATAGTAAACTGCAAGCTAGGTCTCTGAGTGCAAATCCTAGACCTTTACCCTTTCCTTATGCTTACTATATAAGGTATTTACAATCTGTCTTTTGAAAGTAAGGAATCTCTTCACAAATGCATTCTTAGAAAATGAACTTACTGCTTTGGTATTAGACAGTGATCTCTTTCAGAAGTTATCTTCCCAGTGATAGTGTATCTGGGGTAACGGTCCATGTACATCTGTGTTCAAAATTTTTAAAAACTGGTTAGATTAGGCAGTTTACCTAATGTACAGACCTAAATTCTGGGCCAGAAGAAAGTTACCTAAATAGTTTACTTTGAATTCATTAAATTTTGTGGGTAAAGCAAGCTTTTGGATATTAAAGAAATAAAATGAATGGATATTATGAACTTTTTGAAGATAATTGATAGGCAACCACATCTTTCAGCAAACAGAATTACTCTTATGAAGGATGGACAGGAACTCAGATGAATCAAATGCAAAGGAAATGTGAGGTTTTGAGAAATTTGATGTGGGACTAGAAAGTCTATGGTTGACCCAACTTTATGTTAGATACAAGTTACTTCGGTTTTGCTCAAGACAGGACGTAGACCAATATTTTTTTGGTGTAAAACAACCATTTTGTTATTTCTTTCAGTTCTGTTGACTGCCTGGGCTCAACTGAGAGGTTCTTACTCAAGGTTTCCTTTTATTTTCTTAACATCTTCACCTATTTATCCCACCCTCCACCTCCGGCCACCTCTGCTGCTGCTGCTAAGTCACTTCAGTCGTGTCCGACTCTGTGCGACCCCATAGACGGCAGCCCACCAGGCTCCTCAATCCCTGGGGTTCTCCAGGCAAGAGTACTAGAGTGGGTTGCCATTTCCTTCTCCAATGCATGATAGTGAAAAGTGAAAGTGAAGTCACTCAGTCGTGTCCGACTCTTCGCGACCCCATGGACTGCAGCCTACCAGGCTCCTCCACCCATGGGATTTTCCAGGCATGAGTACTGGGTACCTACCAATCTGTTCTGTTTCTATGAATTTGGTCTTTTTAGATTCTGTGTAATGAGATTAAACAGTATTTGTCTTTACTGTCTGACTTATTTCACTAGTATAATGCCATCAAGGTTTATCGATCTCGTTGATAAGTGGCAAGAGTTCCTTTCTATGCCTAAATTATATATATGTGTGTGTGTGTGTGTGTATACATATATGTCACTTCTTTATCCATCCATCTATCAATGGATGCTTATGTTGTGTCTGTGTCTGAGCTATTGTAAATAATGCTGCAGTGAACATGGGTACACAGATATCTCTTTGAAGAATGATTTTCATTTTCCTTCAATATATGCTTAGAAGTGGAATTGCTGGATCATATGGTAATTCTATTTTTAATTTTTGAGGAATCCCCATACTCTCTTCCTGGAGAAGGCAATGGCACCCCACTCCAGTACTCTTGCTTGGAAGATCCCATGGATGGAGGAGCCTGGTAGGCTGCAGTCCATGGGGTCGCGAAGAGTTGGACACGACTGAGTGACTTCACGTTCACTTTTCACTTTCACGCATTGGCAAAGGAAGTGGCAACACACTCTAGTGTTCTTGCCTGGAGAATCCCAGGGACGGGGCAGCCTGATGGGCCGCCGTCTATGGGGTCGCACAGAGTCGGACACGACTGAAGCGACTTAGCAGCGGCAGCAGCAGCAGCAGCATACTGTCTTCCATAGAGGCTGCACTCATTTACATTTCCAGACCGTACTAATTCTTAATTGTACTTCAGACAATTAGATTTTCTAAATTGGTATGGGTTATAACATGTATGTGTATAATCACATAAGCTCATGTTCAGTAATTCCTGGGTCTCTGGCTTATGGCCTTCTCATATGCTTCTGCCCCTCTCTGAGGGGTAATGTGATTCTTGCTTTATTTTTCTGTCCTATCCTCTAGCTGCAGTGGGTTTTCACTCAAGCCTTGACATGGCAGTTTTCATGCTGTTCCTCCTGCAGATTAAGGCTTTTTTTTTTTTTTTAATGCAATCCCTATCAAGCTACCAGCGGTATTTTTCACAGAACTAGAACAAATAATTTCACAATTTGTATGGAAATACAAAAAACCTCGAATAGCCAAAGCAATCTTGAGAAAGAAGAATGGAACTGGAGGAATCAACCTGCCTGACTTCAGGCTCTACTACAACGCCACAGTCATCAAGACAGTGTGGTACTGGCACAAAGACAGAAATATAGATCAATGGAACAAAATAGAAAGCCCAGAGATAAATCCACACACCTATGGACACCTTATCTTTGACAAAGGAGGCAAGAATATACAATAGAGTAAAGACAATCTCTTTAACAAGTGGTGCTGGGAAAACTGGTCAACCACTTGTAAAAGAATGAAACTAGATCACTTTCTAATACCATACACAAAAATAAACTCAAAATGGATTAAAGATCTAAACGTAAGACCAGAAACTATAAAAATCCTAGAGGAGAACATAGGCAAAACACTCTCCGACATAAATCACAGCAGGATCCTCTATGATCCACCTCCCAGAATAAAGGCTTTTGTTTTGTAGGGAAATAGAGGTGAAGGGTTGAGCCAGGGTGGGGTTCCTGGAGTCAAATCCTGCAAGAGGGTATGAAGGCCCCTGTAGCTGAGATCCTTAGGTACTTGGCACTCTCATGCTAGCTCACCCTTATCCTCTAGCAATTTGTTTAAAAAATTAGCTGCATCCTTCTTTCCAGCTAAGGTGGTGTCTAGTGTTGTCCATTCCAGGTAAACAAATACTTGGTTCTGTTTCTCCCCCAAAGCACCCTTATCTCCCCAGACTTCAGGTTACTTGGTGGCCTTGTAACCTCAGTTCTTTAATGGATGAAGAAAGTTTGTACAGCTTTGACCTTGCTACAAAGTTGAAACAACACTCTTTCCCTCTCTTTACATCTCTGAGCTGAAAACCCTTATCTTGATTTTAATCGTTATCTGTGCCATTGTCTTGTCTTTATTCCCCTTTACCATGTATCTTAGAATTTACTGTGCATAAGAATCAACTGAGAAACACATTAATAATGCATATTTCTGTGTCCCATCTCTAGAAATTTTAGTTCAGTAGTCTGAGGTAGACAAAAAGAACTTGAATGTTGAAAATGCTCCTCAGGGGGCCCCCATTGCTAACAAAGACTTTAAAGGGTAGTATCCTCTCAAAGGTAAACTTTCCCTGATTGTGTCCAGGTTGATGCCTTATATATTTTAGCCTCTCAATAAATATGCAAAATATGCCTTGAATTTAAACTAGTTGGATAGGAGCAGAGATGAGAAGAAACTTCTCTTGAATACTCTATCTGTTCCTCATGTTTATGAAACCTAGCCATGATTCAAGTTCCAACTGAAGCTCCAAATATTCCCATCATCTTCTTGGAGTACAAAATGTTGGAGGAGTTTCGGGGCAGTGAGTCATGAGAGCGCCTCTTACATCCCAGTTTTGTCAGTACTTAGTTGCGTGATTTATCTAAAATGCTTAAACCTGTCTGCAATTCACTTTTCAATTTGGTTAATAAGATATAGGAATGAAGTTGACTTTGATCACAAACATAAAGATCATAGCAATCATAAAAATCACTTGGAGAGGTGTTTATTTTTACTTATAATGTGTGAATGTATGTATATTATGTATACATACATGCTTTATACATATGTGCTTTTATATAAATGCATGTGTGTGTTAGTCGTTCAGTCATGCCCAACTCTTTGTGACCCCATGGACTGTACCCACCAGGCTCCTCTGTCCATGGAATTCTCTAGGCAAGAATATTGGAGTGGGTAGCCATTACCTTCTCCAGGGGATTTTTCTGACCCAGGGATCAAACCTGGGTCTTCTGCATTGCAGATGGATTCTTTAACATCTGAGCCACCAGGCATTTTTACTCATATACATAGATGCCTGTGTATATATACATGCATACATGCATACATTTATGCACTTACAATAGCTACACACACACACACACACACACACACACACATAAATTGTAGATCCCAGTCTTGCTATCCCTGGAGTTGCTGAATCATTCATCTGAGGTATTTTTTGTTTACCCTCTCTAGATGATTCTAATGATCAGTCATGATTGGAAACCACTGAATTAGAGGCTTTCTAATTTGTCAAGTCCAAGCATACATCTTCTATTGAACTCCCTCTGATGGTCATACACCTAAAAGTACAATATATTACATTTCAGTTTTTATTTGGATTATCAAATAAAAATTCCTGAAACACTGAAATATACTTGATGATGGAAGCTATGTTATCCTTTTCTCCTGAATAGAGTTCCTAGTGCAGTTTATAGAATCCTGCAAGCAAATTAGTAAATTTTGTTGACTGATAGATTGAAAGTAGTCAAAAGTCAGAAGTCAGAATTCAGAGAGGGAAGGGAAGTTAGAGATGGGTGGGAAGAAACACAGCTGTCTTGGTCTTAGCTTATGTGAATAGAATATCTTGGCAGAGGGATTTTAAATAGATTGGATAGGTGACAAAGGAGCACTGGCAGAGAGGAAGATGCCAGTAGTCAGGGTAACTAAGCAGTTGATGACATCTTAGTTGGGAGTTTCCGAAATGTGGAGGAGGAAATGACACATGTGAGTGTGCGAGGGAAGAGCCTTGGAGAGGAAGGGAGAACTAATGAGGGGAGGCACTTGCATGTCTAAGGGCTAAAGATAGTTGTCAGAGAGAGAGAAAGTCTACAGTTTGGGAAGGAACAAATATGTGTAGCACAAAGACGTCAGAAAGCTTTAATTCCTGGAGATTAGAAGAAGCTGAGTTTTACAGGGAGGGCAGTTGCCCTGGAGGTCATCAGCCATCTTTGTGAGAGACCAGCTTCTGTTGTGTAAATTCAGTGAGATTTAGGAGTCAGTGGCATAGCCCCAGCTATCCTATTCTCACTGGTGAAAACAAGAGCCTTAATAGAGTTTATATGGGATGTTATTTGATTAATTCTGATGCATGTATCAATTTGAGTTAATAGTAAAATATACCCCCAGATGTATAAATGGATTTACCTGTTGAATGAAAGTCAAGTTTTAAAATCTGACAACAATTAGGTATGAGAAGTAAATTCTGTTCTCATCAGGATAGTAAATGTTTACTATCAAGAAGGAAGATAGGAATTTGATTTACTTCATTGATCCTGTTAGTGGAATAACTTCTAGGAAGGAAGTTGATCTTATTAGATATTTAAAAATAGTATTTGTATCTAATCCTCAGGACTCACTGCAAGGACTGGAGTGAGCAAAGATTAATAATTTTATACGGTCTTATCCAGCAACTATCATGGTGCCCATGTTTTTTTGAAAAGGAGAATAAGTGTTCAATTGTTGTGTCGAAGGAGTGATCCCCTTTTTAAAAGATATATTATGTCATACTTGCAGCCTGAAGATGACTGATCCTCTGAAAAGAAGGTAGTCATCAAAGAAAACACAGCCACAGACTTGGAGAGTGCTGGTCTGAGAGGCAGAGAACTGCTGTATTTATTACAAAGCCAAGTGTAACAGAATACTTAAGGTAAGGCAAACCTTAACAACTATCCACTGATAATGGTGGTGACTTTAAATAGGTGCAGGAGCAAAGTTGTGGGACACTTCAGACTGAAGTCTATGTCCCAGCACAGAAAATATGGAATGCAGGCAGAGACACTGTCTGGGCCAGGCCATTCCCTTAGCCTCCTGGTTCCAGGTTAATCGTAAGTTCTTTGTGAGACAGATAGGTTGTCAGAACCTCGTATGTATCCTTTCTAGTTCATTGTATTTTAACATGTATCTAGGCAGTGTTGTTGGAGAAGGCAATGGCACCCCACTCCAGTACTCTTGCCTGGAAAATCCCATGGACGGAGGAGCCTGGAAGTCTGCAGTCCATGGGGTCGCTGAGGGTCGGACACGACTGAGCGACTTCACTTTCACTTTTCACTTTCACTCATTGGAAAAGGAAACGGCAACACACTCCAGTGTTCTTGACTGGAGAATCCCAGGGATGGGGGAGCCTGATGGGCTGCTGTCTATGGGGTCGCACAGAGTTGGACACAACTGAAGCGACTTAGCAGCAGCAGCAGCAGCAGGCAATGTTGTTACCAAGTATGGAATTATTTGATCTCAGTAAATATTTTTGTCATCTTCATGAAGTTCTGAATAGGAGCATCCCTTGGTACCATTAGATGTAGATACTGAAACTGGGAATAACTTACCCAGTAATCATGGTCAAGGATGTAGCGCTAAAGTCAATACTGTAGAGGAGACCTTGGTGTGTTATTTGGCTGCCTAGCAACCATCAACCATTCTTAATTTTCCTATGACTTTTGGATGAATCTCATCTACTTGTGGGCAATGTGAGTATGTCAGTCATGTGTCCTCCCTGGAGTGGATAGCCATTCCCTTCTCCAGGGGATCTTCCTGACCCAGGGATTGCACCCATGACTCTTGCTTTGCAGGTGGATTCTTTACCATCTGAGCCAAAAGGGAAGCTCCATGAATATGTCCATCATGTGTCCTGCCCTGTCCTAACTGAAAGCCAGACTAGATGATTGCTTTTACTTGGAACCTTTGGCTGACTGCATCGAGAAAAAGGTTATTTGAAGCTCATTCATTCCAGCATTTGGACTTTGGACCCAAGAGTCAGTCGAATCTCTAAGCTGTCTTGGTTTGTGATTTTCCCTGTTGTGTTTTGAAGGCTAGTTTCCTTTCCTTCCTCCTTCTATCTCTACTCCTTTCTTCCTTCCTTTCTTTTCAAATAAAACAGCAGCATATTTAAGTATACAAAGTAGTTTTGATGTACATATGCATTGTTAAATGATTCCTGCAATTGGGTTAATTAGCACATCCATCACCTCACATAGTTACTTTTTTTTGGGGGGGTGAGTATGCATAGCAAATACTCTCAGAAAATTTCAAGTATACTATACAGTAATATTAGCTGTAATCACCTGCAGTCATCTTGCTATATAATAGATCCTGAAAACTTATTCATCTTATAACTTAATGTTTGTACCCTTTTATCAACCTCAAAGCCTTTTCCAGTTTCCAGTTTCAACACCTAGTATCCCTTTAGTAAATTATATTTTTATAAAAATTAATCTTTGATATTTGAACTCTCTGCAAATATAGCGCAAATTCTTTTAGTAAACACAGTGAGCAAAACCAGATAACTAGCCCCAGAATTCTCAAGAGAATAATTTATCTTAGGCAATATTTCATATTATCAAATGTCAACAGGTTAAAAAAAAAAAAAGGAGGTAAATATTAGAAACAGTTTTTGTTACTTCTGGGTCCTCTGGGTCTTCCCTGCTGGTAATATTAGTTCATTCAGGGCCGGCTCATGTTTGGCCATCCTTCTATTGTCAGTGTATGGGATCAAGTACTGCAAATATTATCTGGGCAGATTCAGTGAGCATTAGTTTACCTTTAGTCACATGGGTCACATGAACGAAGATAGAGCCAAGGTAGATAGAACAGGAGGGGGCAGTCAGGCCCCATAGGCACACAGGTTGCAGGCTCATGCAACAGGAAATATAGACTCAAGATATGAGAGTGGGGATTAAAAAGGGCAGGCACCCAGGTCCACAGGCTGTTAGAAAAATGTACTAAGTCTGAGGCAGAGCATCCGAGCACCATGTATTGATGCTAGGCAAGAAAGATGCTGGAGTGTCATTTTCCTCCATTTGAATCTGTGTTAGTCTCGTGACCCAGGAAAGTTATGTAACCTCTCATCTCTCTCTGCCTCTGTTTCTTGATGCATAAAGTAAGGACAACTGTAACACCTACCTTAAAAGTGTTTCAGTTCAGTTCAGTCGCTCAGTCATGTCCGACTCTTTGCAACCCCATGAATCACAGCATGCCAGGCCTCCCTGTCCCTCACCATCTCCCGGAGTTCACTCACACTCACGTCCATTGAGTCGGTGATGCCAACCAGCCATCTTATCCTCTGTCATCCCCTTTTCCTCCTGCCCCCAATCCCTCCCAGCATCAGGGTCTTTTCCAATGAGTCAACTCTTTGCATGAGGTGGCCAAAGTACTGGAGTTTCAGCTTTAGCATCATTCCTTCCAAAGAACACCCAGGGCTGATCTCCTTCAGAATGGACTGGTTGGATCTCCTTGCAGTCCAAGGGACTCTCCAGGGTCTTCTCCAAAACCACAGTGCAGAAGCATCACATCTTCGGCACTCAGCTTTCTTCACAGTCCAACTCTCGCATCCATACATGACCACTGGAGAAACCATAGCCTTACTGAGGGTTAAATGAGTTAATATAGATAACAGTGCTTAGAACAGTGCTTAGTGTGTAATAAGTGTTTAATAAGTATGAACTATGAAAAAGCTTGGATAACTGATCAGGGTGCATCTGTGAGCCTCTCTTAGGGCCCCGAGTGCAAGTAGAAGGAACAGAGAGCACTTAGAATCGGTAGTCAGTGGCTGAGGCTCTGGGAATGCTTGCCTCCCAGATGAAGCCTGAATTTGGAGACAAATAAATGTGGCACAGCATTTCTGGAAGGAAAACTTGCTGAACCCGTTTGAAAGAGACCTAGATATAATTCCCATTCTTTACCACCCATGTTTTGTATTAAAAACAATTCTGCTCCACTATAGAGGCGAGCAAATCCTTAACCTTTCTTCCCTTATCCATAAAATAGGCCCATCCTCTGTGCTAAATGAAATTACCTGTTTGAGAGTGTTTGTACATTTATAGAAAGTTTATATTATTCAGGATCCTTTCAGTTGCAAGTGGTAGAAACTCAACTCAAACTAGCTAAGAAGGTAAGTAGAGTTAATTAGCTGATAAAAGTGGACAGGATATTGGGTATTTCATGGACTGAAGGACAAGCTATCAGAACCTGATCCTTAGAGACTAGGACTAGTATTCCAAGTACCTGGATTTTTTTTTTTTTTTTTTCCCCTCTTCACTAATACTACTTTGTGGCACAACTCTAAAGGTCACTGTTCACTTGGGGAATAGCTCTCCATCAGGATTGAGATGTGCCCTTTGGAGATGTTACATGCTCTCTTCTCTCCTTGATTTTGCTTCTCTTTGAAGCTTATTCTCTTCTGTATCAGGTAGGTTTCCTGTGGAAGGCTGGGAACTATGACCATTTGCTACTCTTCCAACACTGTAACAGAAAGAAAACAAACTCTTTCCTTTCACTTTAAGTGGAAAGTTTCCCAAGAAGGATTCTTGATTGGCCTGGTCTTGGTAACGTGCCTATTCCTGAGCCACTGAGGCCTTGAGGATGGAGACTTGTGACTGTAGGAGCGGGGATCATGTGCTCATCTCCTAAGTATGCATGAAGCGGGGGTGGGGTGTATGGAGGGAATGTTGGTGATTGAAGGCTCAAAGAAGAGAAATATGAAAGGCCAGCTAGAGTTACCACTGTCTACCATGAACAAAAGCATTATCAGTTCCGGTTGTTTGAGGTTATTCCCCACCCTTCCATCCTGCAATAATATGAAGAGTGTGTTGAGCAGAAGTAGTAGTTATATGCCTATGGGACACATATTAAGCCTAGATTTTCATATTGGGAAAATAGACTTCTTGATGAATTAAGAAATTTCACCACAGCTGTACTATGGTTCTTCACCATGACCCTTTTGGAGCACTTTAATGCTGCCATGAATGAGAAATTATTTTCCATACTATCTTCGTGTAAACATGCTTCTTAACAGTCCTGAAAAGAGCTGGCAACTATCCCTGGTACTATAAAGGCACTAGGTGAAAGTATGGCTTCAGCAGGCATTCATTCACTTAGTAAGTCTCTTCAGTGCGCTCACAAATACCAAGAAGTCAGTGTGGCTTTGGGACAACAGCATGTGTTTATCAGATGTTCTGGCCCAGACATATAAACAAATAGAACTGGGCCTATGAAACTGATATGTGGATATGTTTCTGGAAATTTAAACAGGAAGTATTATTCAGTGAGCAAAAGAGTTGCACTGGGAATTGATAACCCTTTGAGGGTCACTACAAAGATTAGGTGTGTATGGATGAATAAAAACGTATATAAAAACCAAAGGTGAGGTGAACTGACAGTCAATTCAAGTTTAATATAACAACAGAGTGCCTCCTTTTTTCCCTCAAATTTCTTTACTCATCCTTTCTAGGTTTCTGTCTATTTTAAAGACCATTCTTTGTAGTTTATATGCAATCTTATTTATTGATAAAGTTTTAGTCTTTCATTTCTTTACATCCAGAATTTTTGTTGCTAATATGATCCCTGCTATATACAACATAAGGAAGCCAATTCACAGAAAGGTTAAGTAACTTGACCAAGTTTGCAAAGCTGCTTAGTGGTAGAGCCAGAATATGGACCAAGACAGGCTGCTCCAGGGCACATGCTGTTCACTGTTCCACTTTGCTATTTGCACTAAATTCAAGGTAGATGTTTACATCTGGTGCATCGCCAAATTCTCCTCTTGCAGGAGAGTTTTTGTGTCATCATATGGGATCATTGTATTCAGCCATTTGTTAAACACAGCAACAAGATTATAATTTTTTGAACATAGATATGCTCTGAATACAGGGATAATATGAGGCTAGAACCATCTCATCTGCTTATTGGCTGTGTGAATACTGGTACGCACAGATTCTTCACTTTCAACAAAGGGAACATACTGGCTGCTTGACATAACTCAAAAATAATGGGAGAAAAGAGACAGGAAGTGTAAATTGAGGAAGCACTAAGAAAATCGGCACCATGAAAATGAAGCAAATCGAAACCAACACCAACTTCTCATGATCTTTTGTCATCTCATTTCCCCAGTTTTGTCTTGTCTAATTTAGATCATAAACTCTCCAGTCAAAAACCATCACCTCTTTGTACAGAGTACTAAGGCTGGTGTCACTATTTAATAAAAACCCAAGAAGCAGCAGCAAAGTTTTTAAATTAAATCCACAGACCTAAGGTGAAAGTTATATTGAGCTCCAACTTTAGTTCATTATGGCAAAATTAAGATAAGGACATGGACTTATTTCCTTAATTTTCCTATAACTAGTATACTGTAGCAATTAAGAGAATGTGGTCCAGAGTCAGATTTCCTGGGTAACAGTTTCTGGATTGGCATCTTAACAATTATATACTTTTTTGAACACACTATATTTTATAGATACCAAGAAATACAATGTTTTACGTTTTCACATCTCAGAAATTGAGATGACTCATACAAAGAACAATATTTTATGGTCACCATTGGCTTCGTGGCAGCTGAGACACAGCTGGCATTGTCAGCACACAGAACCATACTTGGTCATTGCTGTTCCTGTTGTCATCACTTTACTGGAGTTTATGAGCACTGATGTTACTGCACATGCTAAGTTAATTTGCGTTTAAGTTGTTTTCAGAAAGATCACACAATGCACTAGGTTTAAAGATAAAAAGTTACTGTATACTCAGAAACAGAACAGGGCTTAAATTTGATATTTGTGAAGCAAATATTCATCATTAGAAGAATGATCATCTTGACAGACTTTCTTGCAAAGGAAAATCAAGTGCTTAATGATATCCCAAAGAGGAAGATACCCACATGTAGCTGAAACTGTTTGTTTTGTTGCTGAAGTATACCAAAAGGATTACTTATCACACAGCAAGTCATGCAACTGAACTGCACACAGGAGAAATTCCAAATCCCTTCATATATTGAGGAAAAAATTGCAAAGCAGTTTTTGGTGGTATAATACAAGAGTGCTTTCAACAAGTGTAACATACAAATTTGAAGTAACAGAAAACATTATGTCATAGTTTACTTGGCAATATTTTCCCTCTTTTTTATTTGTGTATTTAAAAAAGCATAATGTGCTGATGGCCTCCTTGAGATGATAAAATACAGAATCTATCTCACAGTCTGTGTGAGGACTCAGTGAAATAACATAAGTAAAGGGTTATTGCTGTGATTGACGCATGATAAGTATAATACACATTGGCCATTTTATTAGCATCATCAAATGACAAAGGTCTCCCATTTTAATACCTGTTCTGTTGTAGATTAACGGGGATTGGAAACAATTCAAGTGGGATACATTCCATTTGAAAATAAAATGTGGTTTTGTGATCTCCAGGAGAGCTGGAGGGGAAAGTTTAATAGGCAATGTTAAGAATCCTGTCAGGTGTTTCACAAGTCAGAGGATGAGTGAAGTGAAAGACTTCGCGCAGCATGTCCAATGTGGGATGGCTTTTTTTTTTTTATGTCTTTGACTGGAGGTTGCTCTGGTACTACCTTAAGAAATTGCTACCTAGCATCCTGATAGACACAGCTTCAGCTGTGTTTCCCAAACCAAGAAAATTGAAGACATCTCTATGTACCACCTTGGTTTTTTTACTCAAAAAATGTAGTGTTAATTTCAGTGTACCATTTCACACAAAAATTATTCAAAGCTTTAGAATTTTTGAGTTTAGCAGCACTTTGGAGCTGCAAGCACATTATAAAGACTTTATTGAAATGTTCTCAGCTCAACAAATGTGGGCCTCAGCTCAGTGAATTTACACAATGTTTAAGTACACAACTGAATTCAACCTCTGAATTTTAATTTTCATCTAACTCAAATTCTTGCATTCTTCAAAACATAAAAGGAAATATAAAGTTATGAGTGATGCTAATTGGGGTGTGATTTTTTTTCAGGATCCACTTCCTGGTTAGAAATCAACATTTTGAGAGACTTTCTTCCAAATGTCTCTTAGATTGTGTTCAGGAGTCTTTATTAAAAGTTAATGCTTATTTTTTAAAACAGATTAACTTCTGAAGTCTGAAATATCTATTTTAATTTATTTGACTTTTATTAATCAAGATAACTAAATATAGAAAAATGGATTAAGTACATAAACACCAATCTTCTCTCACTCACATTTTTAAGTAACTTTTTTGAAAGATAAGCAAAGATTATGTGTACTTGATCTTTAAACTTTTATTATTTCAAAAATGTAAAGATGATAACACATGATATTTGAGGTCTTAGGAGTGAGAATCTCTCATATGGCCAGGGGAATTATTGAAATTCAGTTCAAAAATAATTCTGGGTTTATTCATATGGCCAAATTATTTTGTCTTCTTTTTGCATCATAATTTTGATTGCTACATTCCAGTTTCTTTTTTGGCTCTGAAAACTATCCAGAAATGTTTTGGTTACTGAGTACCATAATAACTGTGTCATGAGATAATTGCTTTAGCAGTCAAGTAGTCAAGTTCCCAATCACGATACAATGCCTCTGGACAAGTGGGCTTTCACGTGTGTGATTGCAGGTTAATTTGGTGTGTTCATTTATGAATATTTTTAACAAAATTATCCTTTAAAAAAGTGGGGGAGGGGGGAGAAAAATGCTGCTCTGAGACTTCTTTGCTGGCTTAAATTTACTTCTCCAGGTCCAAGTAAGGAGTGCTTTTTTTCAAGTGACATCATACGTAAGATGAGTTTTCCACTTTTCACATTCAGCTTGTTTTCCCCAAAGGGTCAGATAGGTGAAAGAGGAATGGACATGACTGCTGAGTATGCTTTAGATCTTTGAATTTATCAGATCGATCAAGGCGAAAGATTTTTTTTTTTCATTTTCCAATTTTTCAGTATTTTGTTTAAACAAACAAAAAAAAAAGGCCCAAAACTCTAATCAATGATGGTAGAACATTCTCCAAAATGTCTCACTATTAAATATGTGTTATGAAATACTTTGGTGTTAGATAAATCACAGAATGGAAGAGAATTTTAAGAAAACAATTCAAATGTTTTACTGTCTCTTTGTGTTTGATAGTCAACTCTATTTTAGGAAGTCCCTTTTAAGCTCTGGGAATGTAAAACAATTACCTTTCAAACCACTGAAGTGCAACCTGAATATAGTTAACACCTCATCTGGCTTCCAGGTGTAAATTAACCTTGTATACAGGCCATTAGGAATACTTAATGATCTTTTATTTGTGAATCATCAACATTCCAAAATTTGACTAAGTGTGATAAAAGATAAGTAATGCAATAAAAATTCTTGAATGCAATTAGGAAATAAGGCATTATTTTTCTGATTTTATTATAATATGCAACATAATTTCCCCTGATCCCCAAGTCAATGAATTTCTGCATTAATTCCTCTTTAGAAGACCACTCTAATAATATAAGGAATCAGTACCCACCCACCTACCATCACTTCAAATGCACATCCAACAATAGGAAATCCAAGGGCTCCCAAATATTCCCCCATCAGCCCACAGGTCTTCTGCTGGCAAGGAGACAGCAGAGGACACAGAAGAGCACATCAGGAAAGGAGATAGAGTCTTAAAAGCTCTGTGGTGATATCCCACCAAGGTAATTTTCTAGTAGAATGCTTGAACAATACATGGATTTGACATTAGCTCTGTCTATTAACTTCTCTGGTGGCTTAGACAGTAAAGAATCTGCCTGTAATATAGAAGAATTGGGTTTGATCCCTGGGTAAGGAAGATCTCCTGGAGAAGGGAATGGCTACCGATTCCATATTCTTGTCTGGAGAATTCAATGAACAGAGGAGCCTGGTGGGCTACTGTCCATGGGTTGCAAAGAGTTGGACACAACTGAGTGGCTAACACTTTCAGTTTGCTTTTCTGTTAACTGACAACAACAAAAATCTTTTTCTTTCTTTTCCTCTCTCCTCACTTTTTCCCCTCTTCCTCTTTCTCTCCTTCCTCTGTTCATTCCTCATCTGTCTCTTTCTGATTTTGGTCTCCTTTTCTGTCTGAGTCCTCTACTATCCCTCTTCCCTTGTCCTCTCTTCTTGTACTCTCCCTTTGAGAGCACACTGTGTACATCATCCCAGTTCTCCTTCTCCATCCCTGATCTCTTTTCATGTCCAATCCACTGTTCACTGCTGCCTGCAGGACACTTTCAGCTATGGTTCTTTAAATCCTGTGGATTCCATTTCTTGTTTATTGAACTCATCTCCCCCTCATTCCTCAAACCAGCTCTTGATCATTGCTTTCTTATTTCAGTGAGTAGTCTCACCAGTCTTTCAGATATCTATGTCTCAATCCTTTCTATCATCTTTGATGACTCCCTTGCCTTTTCTTCCTACATCCATCCGGTCAAGCATGAACCTTCCTGACTACTTTTGTTACATCCTTAAATCTGTCTTTTCATTTCTCTTTCTAATATTAAGTGTAGACCCCTATGATAATTTATCTAAATTCATTTTCACTTCCTTTCTCTTGTCCTTACTGATCCATCCTTCACACATGTCAAGATACCCATGGTATCACAAGATTCCTAACATACTACAATGAGCATTTCATCTCTCATCAAAAACCTTAAAGGACAACCTGGTGTTGTTACTGTTCAGTCTCTCTGTCATGTCCGACTCTTGGGGATCCCATGGACTGCAGCACACCAAGCTTCCCTGTCGTTCACCATCTCCTGGAGTTTGCTCAAACTCATGTCCATTGAGTTGGTGATGCCATCCAACCATCTCATCTTCTGTTGTTCCCTTCTCCTCCTGCCTTCAATCTTTCCCAGCATCAGTGTCTTTTCCAATGAGTCAGCTCTTCACATCAGGTGGCCAAAGTATTGGAGCTTCAGTTTCAGCATCAGTCTTTCCAATGAATATTCATGGTTGATTTCCCTTAGGATTGACTGGTTTGATCTTCTTGCAGTCCGGGGGACTCTTAAGAGTTTTCTCCAACATCATAGTTCAAACACATCACTTCAGTGCTCAGCCTTCTGTGTGGTCCAACTCTCACATCCATACATGACTACTGGAGAAACCATAGCTTTGACTGTATGGACCTTTGATGACAAAGTAATGTCTCTGCTTTTTAATATGCTATCTAGGTTTGTCATGGCTTTCCTTCTAAGAAGCAAGCATCTTAATTTCATGGCTGCAGTCACCATTTGGAGTGATTTTGGAGCACAAGAAAGTAAAGTCTGTCACTGTTTCCATTGTTTCCCCATCTATTTGCCATGAAGTGATGAGACCAGATGCCATGATCTTTGTTTTTCTTTTTTTAATTTAAATTTATTTATTTTCTTTGGAGGCTAATTACTTTACAATATTGTATTGGTATTGCCATTCATCAACATGAGTCCACCACGGGTGTACACGTGTTCCCGATCCTGAACCCCCCTCCCACCTCCCTCCCCATACCATCCTTCTGGGTCATCCCAGTGCACCAGCCCCAAGCATCCTGTATCCTGCATTGAACCTGGACTGGTGATTCATTTCATATATGATATTATACATGTTTCAATGCCATTCTCCCAAATCATCCCACCCTCCCCCTCTTCTACAGAGTCCAAAAGACTGTTCTATACATCTGTGTCTCTTTTGCTGTCTCGCATACAGGGTTATCGTTACCATCTTTTTAAATTCCATATATATGTGTTAGCATACTGTATTGGTGTCTTCCTTTCTGGCTTACTTCACTTTGTATAATAGGCTCTAGTTTCATCCACCTCATTAGAACTGATTCAAATGTATTCTTTTTAATGGTTGGGTAATAATCCATTGTGTGTATCTACTATGGCTTTCTTATCCATTCATCTGCTGGTGGACATCTAGGTTTTTTCCATGTCCTGGCTATTATAAACAGTGCTGCAATGAACATTGGGGTACAAGTGTCTCTTTCAATTCTGGTTTCCTCGGTGTGTATGCCCAGCAGTGGGATTGCTGGGTCATAAGGCAGTTCTATTTGCAGTTTTTAAGGAATCTCCACACTGTTCTCCATAGTGACTGTACTAGTTTGCATTCCCACCCACAGTGTAAGAGGGTTCCCTTTTCTCCACACCCTCTCCAGCATTTATTGCTTGTAGACTTTTGGATCACAGCCATTCTGACTGGCATGAAATGGTACCTCATTGTGGTTTTGATTTGCATTTCTCTGATAATGAGTGATGTTGAGCATCTTTTCATGTGTGTGTTAGCCATCTGTATGTCTTCTTTGGAGAAATGTCTGTTTAGTTCTTTGGCCCATTTTTTGATTGGGTCGTTTATTTTTCTGGAATTGAGCTGCAGGAGTTGCTTGTATATTTTTGAGATTAGTTGTTTCTCAGTTGCTTCATTTGCTATTATTTTCTCCCTTTCAGAAGGCTGTCTTTTCACCTTGCTTATAGTTTCTTTTGTTGTGCAGAAGCTTTTACGTTTAATTAGGTCCCATTTGTTTATTTTTGCTTTTATTTCCATTATTCTGGGAGGTGGGTCATAGAGGATCCTACTGTGATTTATGTTGGAGAGTGTTTTGCCTATGTTCTCCTCTAGGATTTTTATAGTGTCTGGTCTTATGTTTAGGTCTTTCATCCATTTTGAGTTTATTTTTGTGTGCGGTGTTAGAAAGTGATCTAGTTTCATTCTTTTACAAGTGGATGACCAGTTTTCCTAGCACCACTTGTTAAAGAGATTGTCTTTAATTCATTGTATATTCTTGCCTCCTTTGTCAAAGATAAGTTGTCCATAGGTGCGTGAATTTATCTCTGGGCTTTCTATTTTATTCCATTGATCTATATTTCTGTCTTTGTGCCAGTACCATACTGTCTTGATGCCTGTGGCTTTGTAGTAGAGCCTGAAGTCAGGCAGGTTGTTTCCTCCAGTTCCATTCTTCTTTCTCAAGATTGCTTTGGCTAGTCGAGGTTTTTTGTATTTCCATACAAATTGTGAAATTATTTGTTCTAGCTCTGTGAAAAATACCGCTGGTAGCTTGATAGGGATTGCATTGAATCTATAGATTGCTTTAGATAATATACTCATGTTCACTATATTGATTCTTCTGATCCATGAACATGGTATATTTCTCCATCTATTAGTGTCCTTTTTTATTTTTTTCACCACTGTTTTATAGTTCTCTATATATAGGTCTTCAGTTTCTTCAGGTAGATATATTCCTAAGTATTTTATTCTTTACGTTGCAATGGTGAATGGAATTGTTTCCTTAATTTCTCTTTCTATTTTCTCATTATTAGTGTATAGGAATGCAAGGGATTTCTGTGTGTTGATTTTATATCCTGCAACTTTACTATATTCATTGATGAGCTCTAGTAATTTTCTGATGAAATCTTTAGGGTTTTCTATGTGGAGGATCATGTCATCTGCAAACAGTGAGAGTTTTACTTCTTCTTTTCCAATTCAGATTCCTTTTATTTCTTTTTCTGCTCTGTTTGCTGGGACCAAAACTTCCAAAACTCTTGAATAGTAGTGGTGAGAGTGGGCACCCTTTTCTTGTTCCTGACTTTAGGGGAAATGCCTTCAATGTTTCACCATTGAGGATAATGTTTGCTGTGGGTTTGTCATATATAGCTTTTATTATGTTGAGGTATGTTCCTTCTATTCCTGCTTTTCTGGAGAGTTTTTATCATAAATGGATGTTGAATTTTGTCAAAGGCTTTCTCTGCATCTATTGAGATAATCATATGGCTTTTATTTTTCAATTTGTTCATGTGGTGTATTACATTGATTGATTTGTGGATATTCAAGAATCCTTGCATTTCTGGGATAAAGCCCACTTGGTCATGGTGTATGATCTTTTTAATGTGTTGTTGGATTCTGATTGCTAGAATTTTGTTAAGGATTTTTGCATCTATGTTCATCAGTGATATTGTGGCATCTTTGTCAGGTTTTAGTCTTAGGGTGATGGTGGCCTCATAGAATGAGTTTGGAAGTTTACCTTCCTCTGAAATATTCTGGAAAAGTTTGAGTAGGATAGGTGTTAGCTCTTCTCTAAATTTTTGGTAGAATTCAACTGTGAAGCCTTCTAGACCTGAGCTTTTGTTTGCTGGAAGATTTCTGATTATAGTTTCAATTTCCATGCTTGTGATGGGTCTGTTAAGATTTTCTATTTCTTCCTGGTTCAGTTTTGGAAAGTTGTACTTTTCTAAGAATTTGTCCATTTCTTCCACGTTGTCCTTTTTATTGGCATATAATTGCTGATAGTAGTCTCTTATGTTCCTTTGCATTTCTGTGTTGTCTGTTGTGATCTCTCCATTTTCCTTTCTAATTTTGTTGATTTGATTTTTCTCCCTTTGTTTCTTGATAAGTCTGGCTAATGGTTTGTCAATTTTATTTATCCTTTCAAACAACCAGCTTTTGGCTCTGTTGATTTTTGCTATGGTCTCTTTTGTTTCTTTTGCATTTATTTCTGCCCTAATTTTTAAGATTTCTTTCCTGCTACTAATCCTGGTGTTCTTCATTTCTTCCTTTTCTAGTTGCTTTAGTTGTAGAGTTAGGTTGTTTATTTGACTTTTTTCTTGTTTCTTGAGTTATGCCTGGATTGCTATGAACTTTCCCCTTAGCACTGCTTTTACAGTGTCCCACAGGTTTTTGGTTGTTATGTTTTCATTTTCATTCATTTCTACGCATATTTTGATTTTTTTTTTATTTCTTCTGTGATTTGTTGGTTATTCAGCAGCATGTTGTTCAGCCTCCATATGTTGCCATTTTTAATAGTATTTCTCCTGTAATTGAGATCTAATCTTACTGTGCTGTGGTCAGAAAAGATGCTTGGGATGATTCCAATTTTTTTTGAATTTACCAAGGCTAGATTTATGGCCCAGGATGTGATCTATACTAGAAAAGATTCCGTGTGCACTTGAGAAAAAGGTGAAATTCATTGTTTTCAGGTGAAATGTCCTATAGATATCAATTAGGTCTAACTGGTCTATTGTATCATTTAAAGTTTGTGTTTCCTTGTTAATTTTCTGTTTAGTTGATCTATCCATAGCTGTGAGTTGGGTGTTAAAGTCTCCCACAATTATTGAGTTATTGTTAATTTCCCCTTTCATACTTGTTAGCATTTGTCTTACATATTGCAGTGCTCCTATGTTGGGTGCATATATATTTATAATTGTTATATCTTCTTCTTGGATTGATCCTTTGATCATTATGTAGTGTCCTTCTTTGTCTCTTTTCACAGCCTTTGTTTTAAAGTCTATTTTATCTGATATGAGTATTGCTACTCCTGCTTTCTTTTGATCTCTATTTGCATGGAATATCTTTTTCCGGCCCTTCACTTTCAGTCTGTACGTGTCCCCTGTTTTGAGGTGGATCTCTTGTAAACAACATATTATAGGGGTCTTGTTTTTGTATCCATTTAGCCAGTCTTTGTCTTGTGGTTGGGGCATTCAACCCATTTATGTTTAAGGTAATTATTTATAAGTATGATCCCATTGCCATTTACTTTATTGTTTTGGGTTCGAGTTTATACACCCTTTTTGTGTTTCCTGTCTAGAGAATATCCTTTAGCATTTGTTGGAGATCTAGTTTGGTGATGCTGAATTTTCTCAGCTTTTGCTTGTCTGTAAAGCTTTTGATTGCAGCCATGAAATTAACAGACGCTTACTCCTTGGAAGAAAAGTTATGACCAACCTAGATGGCATATTCAAAAGCAGAGACATTCCTTTGCCAACTAAGGTCTGTCTAGTCAAGGCTATGGTTTTTCCAGTAGTCATGTATGGATGTGAGAATTGGACTGTGAAGAAAGCTGAGCACCGAAGAATTGATGCTTTTGAACTGTGGTGTTGGAGAAGACTCTTGAGAGTCCCTTGGACTGCACGGAGATCCAACCAGTCCATTCTGAAGGAGATCAGCCCTGGGATTTCTTTGGAGGGAATGATGCTGAAGCTGAAACTCCAGTACTTTGGCCACCTCATGTGAAGGGTTGACTCATTGGAAAAGACTTTGATGCTGGGAGGGATTAGGGGCAGGAGAAGAAGGGGACGATAGAGGATGAGATGGCTGGATGGCATCACTGACTTGATGGACATGAGTCTGAGTGGACTCCGGGAGCTGGTGATGGACAGGGAGTCCTGGCGTGCTGCGATTCATGGGGTCACAAAGAGTCAGACATGACTGAGCGACTGAACTGAACTGAAAGCTTTGGTTTCTCCTTTGTATTTGAATGAGATCCTTGCTGGGTACAGTAATCTGTGCTGTAGGTTATTTTCTTTCATCACTTTAAGTATGTCTTGCCATTCCCTCCTGGCCTGAAGAGTTTCTATCGAAGGATCAGCTGTTATCCTTATAGGAATCCCCTTGTGTTATTTGTTGTTTTTCCCTTGCTGCTTTTAATATTTGTTCTTTGTGTTTGATCTTTGTTAATTTGATTAATATGTGTCTTGGGGTGTTTCACTTTGGGTTTATCCTGTTTGGGACTCTCTGGGTTTCTTGGACTTGGGTGATTATTTCCTTCCCCATTTTGGGAAGTTTTCAGCTATTATCTCCTCAAGTATCTTCTCATGGTCTTTCTTTTTGTCTTCTTCTTCTGTTACTCCTATGATTCGACTGTTGGGGTGTTTAATATTGCCCTGGAGGTCTCTGAGATTGTCCTTAATTCTTTTAATTCGTTTTACTTTTTTCCTCTCTGATTCATTTATTTCTACCATTCTGTCTTCTACTTCACTAATCCTATTTTCTGCCTCCATTATTCTAGTATTTATTCCCTCTAGACTGTTTTTGATCTCATTTATTGCATTATTCATTATATATTGACTCTTTTTTATTTCTTCTAGGTCCTTGTTAAACCTTTCTTGCATCTTCTCAATCCTTGTCTCCAGGCTATTTATCTGTGATTCCATTTTGATGTCAAGATTTTGGATCATTTTCACTATCATTGTTCAGAATTCTTTTATCAGGTAGATTCCCTATCTCTTCCTCTTTGGTTTGGTTTGGTGGGCATTTATCCTGTTCCTTTCCCTGCTGCATGTTCCTCTCTCTCTTCATCTTGTTTATATTGCTGAGTTTGGGGTGGCCTTTCTGTATTCTGGCAGTTTGTGGAGTTCTCTTTATTGTGGAGTTTCCTCGCTGTAGGTGGGGTTGTACAGGTGGCTTGTCAAGGTTTCCTGGTTAGGGAAGCTTGTGTCAGTGTTCTGGTGGGTGGAGCTGGATTTCTTCTCTCTGGAGTACAATGAAGTGTCCAGTAATGATTTATGAGATGTCAGTGGTTTTGGAGTAACTTTGGGCAGCCTGTATATTGAAGCTCAGGGCTGTGTTCCTGTGTTGCTGGAGAATTTGCATGGTATATCTACCTCTGGAACTTGTTGGCCCTTGGGTGGTGCTTGGTTTCAGTGTAGGTATGGAGGCGTTTGATGAGCTCCTGCCAATTAATGTTCCCTGGAGTCAGGAGTTCTCTGGTGTTCTCAGGATTTGGACTTAAGCCTCCTGCTTCTGGTTTTCAGTCTTATTTTTACAGTAAAGACTTCTCCTTCTATACAGTACCATTGATAAAGCTTCTAGGTTAAAGATGAAAAGTTTCTCCACAGTGAGGGACACACAGAGAGGTTCACAGAGTTACATGGAGAAGAGAAGAGGGAGGAGGGAGTTAGAGGTGACCAGAATGACATGAGGTGGAATCAAAAGAGGAGAGAGCAAGCTAGTCAGTAATCACTTCCTTATGTGCACTCCACAGTCTGGACCGCTCGGAGATGTTCACGAAGTTATACAGAGAAGAGAAGAGGGAGGAAGGAGACAGAGGTGGCCAGGAGGATAAAAGGGGGGAATCAAAAGGAGAGAGACAGATCCAGCCAGTAATCAGTTCCCTAAGTGTTCTCCACCGTGAACACACTGGTGATTCCCAGAGTTGGGTAGAGAAGAGAAGGGGGAGGGAGGAGACAGATGCAACCTGGTGGAGAAAAAGGAGAGTCCAAAGGGGGAGAGAGCAGTCAAGCCAGTAATCTCACTCCCAAGTAAAAATGGGTACTGAAGATTGGGTCCTTAAAGGTACAAAATTGATAACAAATACCAAAAAGCAAAGATTAAAAATCTAGAGTAGAGTTTGGATTTTCAAAAATACAATATTAAAGAAAAGAAGGAAAAAAAAACAAAAAGCAAACAAAGTCACAAAAATTATTAAAATATATATATATGAAGTTTGCTTTAAAAAAAATAGGGTCTTTTTTTTTGCAAAGTAATAGGTTATAAAAATGAAAATTAAAAGAGTAATAGAGGACTTAAAAATAATTTTTAAAAAAGAAAGATTGTAAAAATAGTAAAAATATATCTAGGACTTTCTCTGGTGGTGTTGTGGGCAGTGTGGGGTCAGTTCATCTTCGGATAGTTCCTTGGTTCGGCTTATATTTCTCAAGATCTATAGGCCCCTTCCTATGTAGTCGGTACTAATGACAGGGTTTTAATCTATTGCACCTCTTACTTCCAAGGCAGTTCCCTCTGTTTTAGCTTCTTCTGTTTGCTGGTCTCTTCATTGTCTGATTTTCACCCTGACACAAGGAGTGGGGGAGGGTGGTGGACACTTTTTTTAGGCTCACTTATTCAGTCGTGCTGTGGGGAGGGAGGAACGCTGCAAACAAATAATACTGGCATGTGCTCACAGTGTCTCAGCCACACTGGGCCTGCCTCCACTCACGGAGTGTGTGCCCTCCCTGCCCACACTGCTCAGGCTGTAGGTTGCTCCACTGGGAACTGTCCGAGGCCAGCCCTGGGCTGCATGCACCTCCCAGGTCTAAGCTGCTCAGGTTGAGGCACTCTGGTAGTCCTCAGAGGTGAAGACTCCATTGGGCCTGCGTTTTGTGCCCTTCCCAGGTCCGAGTAGCTCAGGTGATGAGGTGTTTGGCGAGTGCATCGCTGTGACTTATCGCCTCCCCTGTCCCTGCTGCTCGGTTTTCTGGGTGTACAACCGGTGCACTTTCTCAGGCAGATGTTGACCGTCCAGAACCCCAAGAAGTCTTAGTTAGCAAAGAAGCCTGCTTGCAGTTTGGTAGATAATGTCTCTCTGGGGCTGTGATTGCCCCCCTTCCAGCTCTGGCTGCCTGTCACCGAAGGGGAATGGTCTGCAGCCAGCTAGTTCTGTTCAGTCCTTTTTTCTGGGCGCAGGCCTAGTGGTATCTTAGGTTAGGGCTTTTCGCGAGGTTCCTATCCCACAGTCTGGTTTGCTAGCCCAAGTTAGTTTGCTCAGATTGCCCTTGGGGCATTCAGGCCAGATCCTTACTCTAAGCAATGCAGCCCACGCTCCCTGCCCAGCCCCCACTTGCTAGTGGCGGGTGCAGGCGTCTGCACTGCTTCTCCACTGGGGGGAGTTACCCTTGGGCTCGTAATCTGTGGGTTTTAATTATTTATTTATTTTTCCTCCCTGTTATGTTGCCCTCTGTGCTTCCAAGGCTCGCCACAGACTCGGCAGTGAGAGTGTTTCCTGGTGTTTGGAAACCTCTCTTTTTAAGACTCCCTTCCTGGGACAGAGCTCCATTACTACTTCTTTTGTCTCTTTTTTTGTCTTTCATATTTTTTCCTACCTCCTTTCGAAGACAATGGGCTGCTTTTCTGGGTGCCTGATGTCCTCTGCTGACATTCAGAAGTTGTTTTGTGGAATTTACTCAGCGTTTAAATGTTCTTTTGATGAATTTGTGCGGGAGAAAGTGATCTTCCTGTCCTATTCCTCTGCCATCTTAGGACCACCCTCCCCCATCTTTGTTTTTTGAATGTTGTGTCTTAAGCCAACTTTTTCACTCTCTTTCACCTTCATCAAGTCTCTAGTTCCCCTTTGATTTCTACCATAAGGGTGGTGTCATCTGAATATCTCAGGTTATTGATATTTCTGCTGACAATCTTGATTCTGGCTTGTGCTTCATCCAGTCCAGCATTTCTCATGATCTACTCTGCATGCAAGTTAAATAAGCAGGGTGACAATATACAGCATTTTTGTACTTCTTTCCAAATTTTGAGCCAGTCCATTGTTCTGTGTCTTGTTCTAACTGTTGTTTCTTGACCTGAATACAGGTTTCTCAGGAGGCAGGTAAGGTGGTCTGGTATTCCCATCTCTCAGAATTTTCCGCAGTTTGTTGTGATCCACAAGTCAAAGGCTTTAATGTTGTCAATTAAATGGAAGTAGATATTTTTCTGGAATTCCCTTGGTCTTTCTATAATCTGGTGGATGTTAACAATTTGATCTCTGGTTCCTGTGCATTTTCTAAATCCTGCTTGTAACTCTGGAAAGTTCCCAGTTCACATGCTGTTGAAGCTTGGCTTGAAGAATTTTAAGCATTACCCTGCTAGCGTGTGAAATAACTGCAACCGTGTGGTAGTTTGAACATTCTTTGGCATTGCCCTTCTTTGGGATTGGAATGAAAACTGACCTTTTCCTGGAATGAAAAGTGACCTGTGTCCACTGCTGAGTTTTCCAAATTTGCTGGCATACTGAGTGCAACACTTTAATAGCATCATCTTTTAGGATTTGAAATAGCCCAACTGGCATTCCATCACCTCCATTAGCTTTGTTTGTAGTGATGCTTCCTAAGGCCCACTTGACTTCACACTCCAAGATGTCTGGCTCTAGGTGAGTGATCATACCATATTGGTTATCTGGGTCATTAAGATCTTTTTTGTATAGTTCTTTTCTGTATTCTTGCCACCTCTTCTTAATATCTTCTGCTTCTGGTGTAGTAAGCCAATCAGAGAGATGAAAACAAAGGTGACTACATATAATATAAGCTATCACTAAGAGTTAGAAGTGATTTTTTTCTGTTTATTAATTTATCTATTTTTGGCTTCATCAGGTCTTAGTTGCAGCCTGTGGACTCTTCATTTCCCCATGTGGGCTTCTCTCTAGTTGTGGCCCAAAGGCTCTAGAACATGCAGGCTCAGTAGTTGTGGTGCTTAGTAGCTCCATGGCATGTGAGATCTAGAAGTGATTTATACTACAGGATATCAAATCTAAATCAGACAATGTAATACTTGAGCAAGAATAGACAAATAGACTTGGAATATATGAAAAAACTTCAAAGCAATGAGATTCTGGTATGACAAAAACCCTTTTTAATAAGTGTAAATATAGGAGAGATTCCAGAAATGAACTCACACATTTATAGTCCCTTGATTAATGAGAAAGATAATGCTGCAGTGTGGTGGGAAAGGATGGTCTTTTCAATAAATGATGCTGCGTTAATTGGATATTCATACAGAAAAAATGAAATGTTGACCTTTCTCTCATATATGTAAAAAAAAAACAAACGAGTGGTGCATGGAGCTAAATGTGAAAGCTAAAACAAGCTAAAGGACACATACACAGAATCACTAACTGAAAAGAAAAGTACTAGTTAACCAGACTATATTAAAATTAAGAAATACAAAAAGTGAAAATGCTTGCCACAGAGTGAAAGATTTTTGCAGTGCGTCAGTCCATCATGTCTCAAAGTGTCAGACACGACTGAGTGACTGAACAACAACTTACTGACTCAAGAGAGGTATAAAATAATCAAGAAACTCCTACAAAATAATAGGAAAAAGCAAGTAACCTAATAGAAAAATGAGCAAAGGACTTTAACTAGTACTTGATAAAAGAGGATCTATAAATGGCCAATAAACACATGAAGAGATGCTAAATCTTACTAGACACTAAGAACAGCAAACTGAACCCTCAATGACATACCACTACACATCCACCAGGATGGCTAACATTTTAGAACCCACACAATACCATGAGCCCAAAGAAAGCCAGCACCAAACAGGCTGGGGTGGAGGGGGTGGGGAGCTTCCATTCACTCTTCCTCCCTGAGCCTCCACACTCTCCAAGCAGCAGTCAGATTATACTTTATGAAATGCTTGTCACTGTCTCAGTTCCTGCACAGGTTTCCCACTCTACGGAGGAGGATGAATTCCAGACTTCATAAAGTCCTTCCCACATACTTCTCAAGTCTTCATCTCTGTCTCCTCCTCCCTCATTTAGCCCCAGCTTTCCTGACCCTCTTAGGATTGATTCATGGCTTTTATATTTGGTGATTTCTTTTCTAAGCACATCTTTTCATGGCTATTCCCTTTCTTTTAGGATTCAGATCTCAGATTTCCTCTGAGAAGCATTTGCTTATTGTGAAATATAAAGTAGCTTTCTCCCACCAGTCCTGGTCATTGTTACCATAGCACCAGACTGACATATGTATTTGCTGTTGAATGTCTGGATCTTCTCTCTAGAACATAAGCTCTAAGCTATCTTTTTCATGGTTGTATCCCCAGGTCCAAGAACAATGCCTGTCACATAGTATATGCTTAAATGTATTACTTGCTTTTGGAAGGGTGATTGGAAACTCTCCATATTCCACTGGTTGATTTCGGCTTTGTTACTTATTTATTTTTTCCCAGTGATACTCTTCAGCCAGCCAGCAGGATTTGATTTAGGTGAGGGGATATTAAGAGGTATGTGTGGCAGGAAACCAGAGCTCAAGGTGGTCATTGGGAAAATGGAGAGGAGATATGCTTGTTCTAGAGAGAAATAGTTTTGTTTTGTTTTTTTTTTTTTTTTCTGGGAAAGAGAGAAGTATGTTCAGAGTGGATTTTGGAGACCTCTGCTGTCTGAGGTGCCATCTAACCCTCTCTCCCTTCTCAGAAACCATCAGTAAAGTCTGCATGACTTGTGAAGCACTAGTAGGTTTTGGGAGAAAGGAGGATTGTTCACCATGTTCTGGTTCGGGGTTCATACACAAGGCAAGGTAGAGAGTCTCAGCATTGTGAAAACAAGCTTTGACCCATGGCATGAAATATAGATGCTGAAAACCTGGAAGACTGATCGAAGATGCCACATTCACATCTTCTCATCACGTGATGGAGAACTTCTTTCTCCTAGTGTGTGTGCAGCAAATCCAGGAAAGGATTCTGATCAGCTTCCCTTGGGTTATGTGCCCATCTCTGAGTTAATCATTGTGTTGTGGGAAATGGATCATAGACTGGACCCAAGGACTATGAGGTAGAATCTGTTAACAGAAGGCAGGACTCACAAAAGGTGCTGGGCAATCAAACCATAGATTCCATAGTCTCCCAGAGTTCTCTTTGATGGGTCAGAAGATCTAGCAAACAGAGTATTAATAGGACAGAGGACCAAGCAGTATCTTATCAATGGCCTTCTAAAAATTCTTGGAATTCTCAGAATTAACCTTAAGGCATAATTGCAAATTGGGGATGAATTTGCACATTCTGTAGTTGTAAAAGATCAGGACAAAGAGGATGCTGAGCAGAGCTAGAAGACCTGGGTTTAGATCGGTGTTTTATACTCTGTGACCTTGTGTGAGTTTTATATCTTGGGACCTGAGCCCCTTCAGGGCTCCTTGTGAAGGATTTTTGCATGGATGAAGAAATGTGAGTTATAAAAAAAGATAATGCAGATACAATGTATGAAGTTTTTACCCAATCACCAAGGCTTAACCTTTCTGAGGCATAGCCTTTCAGTGTCTCCAGGATCATGGAACTGCAACTCCCAAGGTTAAGTTTAGATGCTAAGTGTAGATCTAGACACAGAAAACTGGTTAGTTGGGAATCTTGGGGTCCAGAGTGTAAAATACAGGTGAGTTCCCTCCTTGCTACCAGGAAAGAGATGGGTTAGCAGAGCAATGAAACTAGCAAAAGTCAGGATGGGGGCAGCTTCCCTAGACCCTAGGTTGCCTAGGATCTTCTGTAAGCAGTCAGGTAGTTCCTGCCCTGACACTGAAGAAACTCTCATAATGATTCTTAAACCCTTTCTGTCCCCATTTCTTGTTTGTAGAGCTTGGTTCTCTGGAAGTTTAAAGAGAACTATTAATTATATAGGATCTCATTTTCAATACGATTACAAATCTTCAAGAATAAAAATATAACTACCATTCATTCAATAAAACTAAATTAGAAACAGCATGTGTAGACGAGAACCAGAATTCCAGAGTTAAGTGTCAGTTTACTGCTAAACACCTGTGTGACCAAGGCAAGTTACTTATTCTTTCTGTGCCCCAATTTTTTCCTCTATAAAATGGGGAGAATTATAATATCTAGTTCGCAGGGTTACTTCAAGAGACAAAAGTTTTTTTAATAGTGTGTAGTAAGCCCTGGATACATGCTATTAATAGCTATTAACACAGCAGCACTTATGATGTGACAGGTACTATGCTATATTTACATCATCTGAATTGTTGTTAAATTGCTGAATCATGTCTGACTCTTTTTCATCCCCTTGTACTGTAGCCCACCAGGCTCCTCTGTCCATGGGATTCTTCAGGCAAGAACACTGGAGTATTTTATAGATGACATATCTGAGAGGTAGAGCTCTCTGCCCAAGGTGATACATACATCTAGAATACGATGGATCAAAGGTTGGAGTCCTTGTTCATCTGTTGAGAGCTCCCATTTTCAGTGACATCTTATGGTTACCTGCTTGCCTGTGGAGTTCCCGCCTACAGTGCTGGGCACTCAGACGCTCCCTTACAGAGCCAGGTGTCTGGAGCAGATTGATCCTCCTGGAGTCTCCAGGTTTGATTTCAGCCTTAGCACAAGCCTGTGGTTTTTCCCAGGGCTAACTCACATAGTGGTTTCACAATACAGTCCTGAGTGCAGAGGTTGTGTTGATCCATTTTTTTTCCTCCTTGTCATTTAAGGTCAGGATTGGATACAGCTTGTGAAATATATATTGTTCACAGCCTTTCTCTGTTCACTGAACTTTCCAATTAGTGTCCACTTAAATGGATGCCAGGGAGAATTTCTTACAAGCCATAGTGTCATGTTGAATTGTGGTGATTATGAAGGCTACAGTGACAGGAGAGACATAAGGGTTTTTTTTTTTTCTCTTCTCATATAGCTTGATTAAAAACTGGCTGTGAAAAATAACTGTTAAGAATTCCCTGATAGAAAAGGACATTAAGCCTTTTTTTCTTTTTTGCCATGTTGTTGTTAAAAGCCCTTCTAATTTAAATGTTCCATTTCCCTGAGTTTTGTTTTAAAGATTATAGTTGTATATAGCACCCTCGGGGTAATGTTTTATTGATTATCAAATGTCTCCAGTGCATTTCTGCTCTCTGTCTATTTAGGTAAAGAACAAAATAGTGTGGGTTTTCTATCTTTCATTCCAAATGTCATTTGCTGTGAGCTATTTTCTTGTACTCAGTTGCTTTCTTTTCCTTTTGTTTATCTTATTTTGCATACACTTTCACTTTTTTTTACAAAATTGGTTATAATGTGAGATTATGCTGTGTTCTGAGGGTGAATTTGTACATTAGGAGTGATATTTTATTTTGTGACAGAAAGATTAGGGTATTTTTTACCTCTTTTATTCTCCTTCAAAAAAATAAAAAAGAAATGCCCCAGTCAATGAATAATTTAAGTCCTTGAATTCTGAAGAACATATTTGAGTATTTCATGGTATAGGCATCTTTCTTTTATGTTTCCTTCCCCAAGGCAGGAGAGGTACCAGGTATTACAATATGAACTCAATCAGTCATGTCCTTTCCCCAGGCTCTGTGGTATGAGAGTCTCACCTCTAAGAGGATTTAATTCTTGGACAGGAAGGGAATTCAAGGAAGCCGCTGTCACCCTTATTTAATCGCCGTTGCATTTTATATAAGTCTAGGAGTTTGGACTTACAGCTTCTCTTGCACTAAAATTAAAAGGGTAGGTTTTCCTATGAAAATACAGATGTCTCTGGAGTTCATTCAAGGATGGCTGGGTTGAGATCAGGGCAGGTAGAACAGGCTCTCTGGGTAGTTCCCTGGCAACCCTACTAATGGCTCAGTGGTAAGCATGAAGGGAATGGGATGTTTCTAACTGTTTTGGTTCTGTTTTTTGGCTCAGATTTCTCCAGATCTATTGTGGCACTTCTGGCTATTTCAGTTTTTTTAAAAACAGCATGTGAATATTGAAGAAAAGTGATGATTTTGCTTATCAACAATTTGCAGCATATTGGTAGCAGAGGATAATTTATGCTGAATTGTATCTGCTCCCAAATTTCAGGGCCATTTCAGAGTGTGGCAAGTCATTCAGTTCAGTTCAGTTCAGTTCAGTTCAGTCACTCAGTCGTGTCCGACTCTTTGTGACCCCATGAATCGCCGAGCACCTCCCAGGCCTCCCTGTCCATCACCAACTCCCGGAGTCCACCCAAACCCATGTCCATCGAGCCAGTGATGCCATCCAGCCATCTCATCCTCTGTCGTCCCCTTCTCCTCCTGCCCTCAATATTTCCAGCATCAGAGTCTTTTCAAATGAGTCATCTCTTCACATCAGGTGGCCAAAGTATTGGAGTTTCAGCTTCAACATCAGTCCTTCCAATGCACACCCAGGACTGATCTCCTTTAGGATGGACTGATTGGATCTCCTTGCAGTCCAAGGGACTCTCAAGAGTCTTCTCCAACACCATAGTTGAAAAGCGTCAATTCTTTGGCACTCAGCTTTCCTTATAGTCCAACTCTCACATCCATATATGACCACAGGAAAAACCATAGCCTTGACTAGACAGACCTTTGTTAGCAAAATAATGTCTCTTCTTTTGAATATGCTATCTAGGTTGGTCATAACTTTCCTTCCAAGGAATAAGTGTCTTTTAATTTCACGGCTGCAATCACCTCTGCAGTGATTTTGGAGCCCAGAAAAATAAAGTCAGCCACTGTTTCCCCATCTATCTGCCATGAAGTGATGCCATGATCTTAGTTTTCTGATGTTGAGCTTTAAGCCAACTTTTCATCCTCCACTGTCACTTTCATCAAGAGGCTCTTTAGTTCTTCTTCACTTTCTGCCATAAGGGTGGTGTCATCTGCATATCTGATGTTATTGATATTTCTCCCTGCAATCTTGATTCCAGCTTGTGCTTCCTCCAGCCCAGGGTTTCTCATGATGTACTCTCCATATAAGTTAAATTATCAGGGTGACAATATAGAGCCTTGACGTACTCACTTTACCTATTTGGAACCAGTCTGTTGTTCCATGTCCAGTTCTAACTGCTGCAACTCTAACTGTATGCAAGTCACTAGCATAGCTAATTTGCCTTTTAGAAATGAATTGGGCTTCTTTGTAAGTTGGTTGTTTGAAATTCAGGAAGATCATAATCTAGACAAAGCATTATTAAGAATACGAATATAATTCCTAGGCTAGCCCACTAACATCTATTGAACTTACAATGCCATTGTGTGATATAATTGTATTGATGAAACCAATACCCATTTGGAAATGTGTTTGGGGTTTCAGTTACCCCTACAGTGGCCCTGGTTTTAGTACCTAGTGTATTTTCCTCCACCCCACTACCTCCATCACTTTCAGCTTACCCCATAGAGACATTTACTTCTCCATCTCATGCCTCAGAACTCCTTCATTTAGTCTTTCTCTGTTCTTTCACATGTTCAGTGTGCCATCTTTCTATCAAGTCAAAGCCCTGATTTTTGCTAGCCTCTCTACTGAAAATTGCCCCCTTCATTCTCATCTCGACTGACTCCCCTTTGTCCCTCACTGTGTGTGTCACCTCTGCAAGGATTCCTCCTTCTCACATTTCAGTTTATCTTAAGCCTACCCGTATTCAAACTGCCCAGGATTTCTGAGACTATAGGGAGCCCAAAGAAGAGAATATGGCCAATGAAACTTCTATCCTCACATAGAAAGGCAAATGCTGTTCCCCACTGGCTCTTGCTGGTACTTGTCTCTGATGAGCACTGGCCCTCGAGGGATGTGAGAAGATGCTCTTCTACTCTCCTGACAATGATGGTGAGATTCCTCCAGGGACTTCCATGTGTCTTTGAAGAAGACGACACCACCAGCACCAGTGCTAAGCTTAGTCACAGCCAAGCCATATTCTCGGCTCCCAGGGTTTCAGATCTTAGTGCTCAGCCTTTCAGTTCGCATGGATAGTTTCCTCCCAAAGAAACAGGAGGCTGCACAAACACTGGGTCCTGACTGATTCTGTCTTCCACCCCACAGATCCAGGCCACCCTTTCTCTTCTTTTCCAGAGATTCATATCTAACAGTTGAGCTATATATTAGTTTCCCAAGGCTTCTAAAATAAATAAGCACAAAATGAGTGGCTTAAAAGAGAAATGTTGCACAGTTGTGAAAGATGGACGTCTGAAACCCTGTTAGGGGCCCTGGAGAAGAATCCTTCCTTGCCTTTGGTAGCTTCTGGTTGTTGCTAGCAGTCCTCAGCATACCTTGGCTTATAGATGCTTTATTCATCCCTGTCTCCATCTACACATTGCTTTCTGCACTGTGTGTCTGTGTCCAAATTTCCTTCTTATGAAAATGCTAGTCATTTGGATTTTAGGACATAGCTTAATCCATTATGGCCTCATTTTAACTTGATTACATCTGCAATAAGCTTATTTCCACATAAGGTCACATTTGCAGGTTTTTAGTGGACATGAATCTGGGGAAACACTACTCAACTCAATAAAAGCAGTTTTCTCTTGAATGTTCAAAATCCAGACAATCTTAGGATATCTCTCTCTTCCCTCACAAAATGGGGATAGCTTCCAACACTCCTAAAGAAGGATATTACTAATAGTTATTAGGTGACTCATTCTCAAAAAAAGATCCCCCAACAGAGCTGGGAGGTAGAAAAGTAAGTAGAGTGCAAAATTTAGGAGGTATTCATTCTCCATGTCTTTCTTCTTCTTCTTTTTTAAATTTTATTTTTACTTTATTTTACTTTACAATACTGTATTGGTTTTGCCATACATTGACATGAATCGGCCACAGGTGTATATGAACTCCCAATCCTGAATCCCCCTCCCACCTCCCACCCCATATCATCTCTCTGGATCATCCCTGTGCACCAGCCCCAAGCATCCTGTATGCTGTATTGAACATAGACTGGCACTTCGTTTCTTACATGATAGTATACATGTTTCATTCTCCGTGTCTTTCAAGTATGGGGTTATGCTCATATGACCCTGAGAGCAGATGCCTCCTTAAATTTTGGGTATCTGTCTCTCTTCTTGCCTCACCCAAGTTTCAACCCTGTGCCCAAGACAATACAAGGACTGTACCCATGAAAATGGCAGAGGAGATGAGCAACATTCCTGGCATCTCTGTCAACAGAAAGAGAAAAAAAAATCTATATTTTCTTCTATGGCACTGTACCCTGAGAAATAACAAATGGTGGAGTAGTTCCTCAGCACTGAGTTAAGATCTCTTTATCTCATTCATTTCTCATACATCTAAGCAAGTATTAATGTT